>NC_142801.1:46939458-47052999 GCF_049724085.1 Artemia sp. Qi Xiang Cuo | reverse complement strand
TTCCTATAAGGCCGTGGATAACGTCTGGAATTTTGATATCAGTTAATAAAAAATACCAGTTATTTAAAAAGCAGTTAAAGAATCCAACTGATTATAATATTAAAAATTTTAAAATCTTCAAAAATATATTAACCGCACTGATACGATTGTCGAAACATAGGTATTATAAAGAGTCTTTCGAAGAAGCTCAAAATTCTCCTTGCAAAACGTGGTCTTTGATTAATTCTATTATTAAAAAAAAAAGGAATTCTAAGTTGCCTGAAGTTATTAGTTTAGAAGATGGATCGACGACTAACAAATTGGAGAAAGTGACTGATGTTTTGAATACTTATTTCGCTAGTATAGGAGAGAAAATTGTTTCATCAGTAATGAACCAGTTTGATTCACGAAGTAATAAACACTGTTCTTCATACCTTCCATCTCCTCAAAGTAATTCAATTTTTCTTGCGCCTATTTCTCGGTCTGAAATAAAAAAGATAGTGTGTGATCTAAATCCAGGTAATTCAGCGGGAATTGACGGGTCTAGTTCTATAATTGTTAATGAAATATTGTCAGCAGTAATTTTGCCATTACAGCATATAATTAATCTTTCATTTCAAAATGGAGTTTTCCCGTCTGCTTTTAAAGAAGCGAGGATAATTCCACTTCACAAAGGTGACTCTCCTGAAAACCCATCAAATTACCGCCCTATTTCTATTTTGTCATCATTTTCTAAAATATTTGAGAAGGCAATTTATAAGAGGATCTATAATTTTCTTAAATCGTTTAATTTTTTCACAAATTCCCAGTTTGGTTTTAGGTCTGGACACAATACTGAGCAGGCTATCATTGCTCTCATCCAATATATTCATGAATGCTTAGATAGAGGCGAAATTCCAGCAACAATATACTTGGATTTTAAAAAAGCATTCGATACAATATCCCATTGTATTCTTTTTCGTAAATTGGATAATTGTGGTGTACGCGGACCGGCGTTGGATCTAGTTAAATATTATCTTGATAAGAGAAAGCAACAAATAGATGGAGGTAATTTTCTCTCTTCGCCTGTTCCTCAGTCCTCGATGGTTGGGGTGCCTCAGGGCTCTGTCCTAGGTCCTCTGGTTTTTCTGAATTATATATATGATCTTATCCACGCGGTGGCAATCCCATGGCTCAGCACACATTTTGCTGATGATACGGAAGTTTTAATTTCTGAGAGGACTGACGAGGAGTTGGAGGCAAAACTTGATACTGCATTTCCTAATGTTCTTGAATGGTGTTCCGCAAATTTTATTGCTTTGAATTTATCAAAAACTAATTTCATAATTTACGGCAGGAAGTCAAATATATGCCCTCGTATTACCCGAGTTATTTCTTCAAAGTATCTATTATCAATATCTCGGGCGAATGTGATAAAGTACCTTGGACTTATGATTGATGAAAGATTATCTTTTAAAACACACATTCAAAATATACGCTTAAAGATTTCAAGGTATGTTGGTTTAATGCGGAGGTTGAGGCATTATTTGCCCTACTCTGCTTTACGAAGTATTTATTTTGCTCTGATTCAGTCTAATATTAATTATTGTTCTCTAGTATATTTATCTACATTTAAAAGCCATATTAAACCAATACATATTTTACAAAATAAAGCAGTAAGAATCCTCAAACTTTTTATTTCATCGCCTATTTCACTTCCAAATAAGTCTTCTACAGCATCTTTATATACTTATTTAGATATACTTCCAGTTTCTCAACAATTCACTTTTGGAGCAATTGTTTTCAAATTTAATTATGACATTAAGAAATTACCGCCAGATTACCTCAATCAAAGTTTGTTCTCCCAATCACAAGATTTACATCGTTATAACACGCGACAAAAAAAGAGTATCTACATTGACAAGCATAGTACTGAGAGATCTAAATTCGCTCCGTTTGTGTCAATAGCCCGGTGCTGGGATGCTCACAAGGATTTTATTGACAAATTTTCTTCTATCCATTTAATAAAAAGGAATCTTAAATTTCATTTAGTTCAGGATTATTTTTAATTAAGTGTCTTTTTAATATGATTAAGTTATTTGTTTGGATTTTTGTTATATGTGAATGTGGGCCTCTCGGCTATCTTTTAGTATGAATTTATATTTAATAATATTGATCTCTCTTTTTTTTTTTTATATATATATATTTATATTTGGATCCTGGACTAGCTGCTACTTTCATATTATTTTTGTATTATTGTATCTTTGCCGTCGTAATTATCTTTGTATTGTAGCGTAAAATTTTTTATTGTATCTTTGTCTATGCCTAGTTTTTCGAGCTTGTCTCCCCATGGGCCTATGTCAATTATATACATGTATATGTTAATAATAAAATGATTGAACTTGAACTTGAACTTGAACGGATCAATTTCAATTTGTCCTAAAATGTTTTCATTACTATTTATTGTGAAACCTTGGTGGTAAAGTTGGCGATTCGTTTCATTTTATTATCTCTTTGGAATTTTAACTGAAATCTGTACACAATAAATCCATAGACCTGAAAAACGGACCAATTTCAATTTGTCCTAAAATGTTTTCATTACTATTTATTGTGAAACATTGGTGGTAAAGCTGGCGATTCGTTTCATTTTATGATCTCTTTGGAATTTTAACTGAAATATGTACACAATAAATCAATAGACCTGAAAAACGGATCAATTTCAATTTGTCCTAAAATGTTTTCATTACTATTTATTGTGAAACTTTGGTGGTAAAGTTGGCGATTCGTTTCATTTTATGATCTCTTTGGAATTTTAACGGAAATCTCTACAAAATAAATCCATAGACCTGAAAAACGGATCAATTTCAATTTGTCCTAAAATGTTTTCATTACTATTTATTGTGAAACCTTGGTGGTAAAGTTGGCGATTCGTTTCATTTTATGATCTCTTTTGAATTTTAACTGAAATCTGTATACAATAAATCCATAGACCTGAAAAACGGATCAATTTCAATTTGTCCTAAAATGTTTTCATTACTATTTACTGTGAAACATTGGTGGTAAAGTTGGCGATTCGTTTCATTTTATAATCTCTTTGGAATTTTAACTGAAATCTGTACATAATAAATCCATAGACCTGAAAAAAGGATCAATTTAAATTTGTCCTAAAATGTTTTCATTACTATTTATTGTGAAACCTTGGTGGTAAAGTTGGCGATTCGTTTCATTTTATGATCTCTTTGGAATTTTAACTGAAATCTGTACACAATAAATCCATAGACCTGAAAAACGGATCAATTTCAATTTATCCTAAAATGTTTTCATTACTATTTATTGTGAAACCTTGGTGGTAAAGTTGGCGATTCGTTTCATTTTATGATCTCTTTAGAATTTTAACTGAAATCTGTGCACAATAAATCCATAGACCTGAAAAACGGATCAATTTCAATTTGTCCTAAAATGTTTTCATTACTATTTATTGTGAAACCTTGGTGGTAAAGTTTGCGATTCGTTTCATTTTATGATCTCTTTGGACTTTTAACTGAAATCTGTACACAATAAATCCATAGACCTGAAGAACGGATCAATATCAATTTGTCCTAAAATGTTTTAATTACTATTTATTGTGAAACCTTGGTGGTAAAGTTTGCGATTCGTTTCATTTTATGATCTCTTTGGAATTTTAACTGAAATCTGTACACAATAAATCCATAGACCTGAAAAACGGGCCAAAGTTGGTGGTAAAGTTGGCGATTAGTTTCATTTTGTGATCTCATTGGACTTTTAACTGAAATCTGTACACAATAAATCCATAGACCTGAAGAACGGATCAATTTCAATTTGTCCTAAAATGTTTTCATTACTATTTATTGTGAAACCTCGGTGGTAAAGTTGGCGATTCGTTTCATTTTATGATCTCTTTGGGATTTTAACTGAAATCTGTACACAATAAATCCATAGACCTGAAAAACGGACCAATTTCAATTTGTCCTAAAATGTTTTCATTACTATTTATTGTGAAACCTTGGTGGTAAAGTTGGCGATTCGTTTCATTTTATGATCTCTTTGGAATTTTAACTGAAGTCTGTTCTCAATAAATCCATAGACCTGAAAAACGGATCAATTTCATTTTGTCCTAAAATGTTTTCATTACTATTTATTGTGAAACCTTGGTGGTAAAGTTTGCGATTCGTTTCATTTTTTGATCTCTTTGGACTTTTAACTGAAATCTGTACACAATAAATCCATAGACCTGAAGAACGGATCAATTTCAATTTGTCCTAAAATGTTTTCATTACTATTTATTGTGAAACCTTGGTGGTAAAGTTTGCGATTCGTTTCATTTTATGATCTCTTTGGAATTTTAACTGAAATCTGTACACAATAAATCCATAGACCTGAAAAACGGACCAAAGTTGGTGGTAAAGTTGGCGATTAGTTTCATTTTGTGATCTCTATGGACTTTTAACTGAAATCTGTACACAATAAATCCATAGACCTGAAGAACGGATCAATTTCAATTTGTCCTAAAATGTTTTCATTACTATTTATTGTGAAACCTCGGTGGTAAAGTTGGCGATTCGTTTCATTTTATGATCTCTTTGGAATTTTAACTGAAATCTGTACACAATAAATCCTTAGACCTGAAAAACGGACCAATTTCAATTTGTCCTAAAATGTTTTCATTACTATTTATTGTGAAACTTTGGTGGTAAAGTTGGCGATTCGTTTCATTTTATGATCTCTTTGGAATTTTAACTGAAATCTGTACACAATAAATCCATAGACCTGAAAAACAGATCAATTTTAATTTGCCCTAAAATGTTTTCATTACTATTTATTGTAAAACCTTGGTGGTAAAGTTGGCGATTCGTTTCATTTTATGATCTTTTTGGAATTTTAACTGAAATCTGTACACAATAAATCCATAGACCTGAAAAACGGATCAATTTCAATTTGTCCTAAAATGTTTTCATTACTATTTATTGTGAAACCTTGGTGGTAAAGTTGGCGATTCGTTTCATTTTATGATCTCTTTAGAATTTTAACTGAAATCTGTGCACAATAAATCCATAGACCTGAAAAACGGATCAATTTAAATTTGTCCTAAAATGTTTTCATTACTATTTATTGTGAAACCTTGGTGGTAAAGTTGGCGATTCGTTTCATTTTATGATCTCTTTGAACTTTTAACTGAAATCTGTACACAATAAATCCATAGACCTGAAGAACGGATCAATTTCAATTTGTCCTAAAATGTTTTCATTACTATTAATTGTGAAACCTTGGTGGTAAAGCTGGCGATTCGTTTCATTTTATGATCTCTTTGGAATTTTAACTGAAATCTGTACACAATAAATCCATAGACCTGAAAAAAGGATCAATTTCAATTTGTCCTAAAATGTTTTCATTACTATTTATTGTGAAACTTTGGTGGTAAAGTTGGCGATTCGTTTCATTTTATGATCTCTTTGGAATTTTAACGGAAATCTCTACAAAATAAATCCATAGACCTGAAAAACGGATCAATTTCAATTTGTCCTAAAATGTTTTCATTACTATTTATTGTGAAACCTTGGTGGTAAAGTTGGCGATTCGTTTCATTTTATGATCTCTTTTGAATTTTAACTGAAATCTGTACAAAATAAATCCATAGACCTGAAAAACGGATCAATTTCAATTTATCCTAAAATGTTTTCATTACTATTTACTGTGAAACCTTGGTGGTAAAGTTGGCGATTCGTTTCATTTTATCATCTCTTTGGAATTTTAACTGAAATCTGTACATGATAAATCCATCGACCTGAAAAACGGATCAATTTCAATTTGTCCTAAAATGTTTTCATTACTATTTATTGTGAAACCTTGGTGGTAAAGT
Organism: Artemia sp. Qi Xiang Cuo; assembly: GCF_049724085.1. Lineage (NCBI taxonomy): Eukaryota > Metazoa > Arthropoda > Branchiopoda > Anostraca > Artemiidae > Artemia > Artemia sp. Qi Xiang Cuo. Next base: position 47,047,163 of record NC_142801.1, on the reverse strand, counting down.
TGGCGATTCGTTTCATTTTATGATCTCTTTGGAATTTTAACTGAAATCTGTACACAAAAAATCCATATACCTGAAAAACTGATCAATTTCAATTTTTCCTAAAATGTTTTCATTACTATTTATTGTGAAACCTTGGTGGTAAAGTTGGCGATTCGTTTCATTTTATGATCTCTTTGGAATTTTAACTGAAATCTGTGCACAATGAATCCATAGACCTGAAAAACGGATCAATTTAAATTTGTCCTAAAATGTTTTCATTACTATTTATTGTGAAACCTTGGTGGTAAAGTTGGCGATTCGTTTCATTTTCTGATCTCTTTGGACTTTTAACTGAAATCTGTACACAATAAATCCATAGACCTGAAGAACGGATCAATATCAATTTGTCCTAAAATGTTTTAATTACTATTTATTGTGAAACCTTGGTGGTAAAGTTTGCGATTCGTTTCATTTTATGATCTCTTTGGAATTTTAACTGAAATCTGTACACAATAAATCCATAGACCTGAAAAACGGGCCAAAGTTGGTGGTAAAGTTGGCGATTCGTTTCATTTTGTGATCTCTTTGGACTTTTAACTGAAATCTGTACACAATAAATCCATAGACCTGAAGAACGGATCAATTTCAATTTGTCCTAAAATGTTTTCATTACTATTTATTGTGAAACCTCGGTGGTAAAGTTGGCGATTCGTTTCATTTTATGATCTCTTTGGGATTTTAACTGAAATCTGTACACAATAAATCCATAGACCTGAAAAACAGACCAATTTCAATTTGTCCTAAAATGTTTTCATTACTATTTATTGTGAAACCTTGGTGGTAAAGTTGGCGATTCGTTTCATTTTATGATCTCTTTGGAATTTTAACTGAAGTCTGTGCTCAATAAATCCATAGACCTGAAAAACGGATCAATTTCAATTTGTCCTAAAATGTTTTCATTACTATTTATTTTGAAACCTTGGTGGTAAAGTTGGCGATTCGTTTCATTTTATGATCTCTTTGGACTTTTAACTGAAATCTGTACACAATAAATCCATAGACCTGAAGAACGGATCAATTTCAATTTGTCGTAAAATGTTTTCATTACTATTTATTGTGAAACCTTGGTGGTAAAGTTGGCGATTCGTTTCATTTTATGATCTCTTTGGACTTTTAACTGAAATCTGTACACAATAAATCCATAGACCTGATAAACGGACCAAAGTTGGTGGTAAAGTTGGCGATTCGTTTCATTTTGTGATCTCTTTGGACTTTTAACTGAAATCTGTACACAATAAATCCATAGACCTGAAGAACGGATCAATTTCAATTTGTCCTAAAATGTTTTCATTACTATTTATTGTGAAACCTCGGTGGTAAAGTTGGCGATTCGTTTCATTTTATGATCTCTTTGGAATTTTAACTGAAATCTGTACACAATAAATCCTTAGACCTGAAAAACGGACCAATTTCAATTTGTCCTAAAATGTTTTCATTACTATTTATTGTGAAACCTTGGTGGTAAAGTTGGCGATTCGTTTCATTTTATGATCTCTTTGGAATTTTAACTGAAATCTGTACACAATAAATCCATAGACCTGAAAAACAGATCAATTTTAATTTGCCCTAAAATGTTTTCATTACTATTTATTGTGAAACCTTGGTGGTAAAGTTGGCGATTCGTTTCATTTTATGATCTGTTTGGAATTTTAACTGAAATCTGTACACAATAAATCCATAGACCTGAAAAACGGATCAATTTCAATTTGTCCTAAAATGTTTTCATTACTATTTATTGTGAAACCTTGGTGGTAAAGTTGGCGATTCGTTTCATTTTATGATCTCTTTAGAATTTTAACTGAAATCTGTGCACAATAAATCCATAGACCTGAAAAACGGATCAATTTCAATTTGTCCTAAAATGTTTTCATTACTATTTATTGTGAAACCTTGGTGGTAAAGTTGGCGATTCGTTTCATTTTATGATCTCTTTGAACTTTTAACTGAAATCTGTACACAATAAATCCATAGACCTGAAGAACGGATCAATTTCAATTTGTCCTAAAATGTTTTCATTACTATTTATTGTGAAACCTTGGTGGTAAAGTTGGCGATTCGTTTCATTTTATGATCTCTTTGGAATTTTAACTGAAATCTGTACACAATAAATCCATAGACCTGAAAAACGGACCAAAGTTGGTGGTAAAGTTGGCGATTCGTTTCATTTTATGATCTCTTTGGACTTTTAACTGAAATCTGTACACAATAAATCCATAGACCTGAAGAACGGATCAATTTCAATTTGTCCTAAAATGTTTTCATTACTATTTATTGTGAAACCTTGGTGGTAAAGTTGGCGATTCGTTTCATTTTATGATCTCTTTGGAATTTTAACTGAAATCTGTACACAATAAATCCATAGACCTGAAAAACGGACCAATTTCAATTTGTCCTAAAATGTTTTCATTACTATTTATTGTGAAACCTTGGTGGTAAAGTTGGCGATTCGTTTCATTTTATGATCTCTTTGGAATTTTAACTGAAATCTGTACACAATAAATCCATAGACCTGAAAAACGGATCAATTTCAATTTGTCCTAAAATGTTTTCATTACTATTTATTGTGAAACCTTGGTGGTAAAGTTGGCGATTCGTTTCATTTTATGATCTCTTTGGAATTTTAACGGAAATCTGTACACAATAAATCCATAGACCTGAAAAACGGATCAATTTCAATTTGTCCTAAAATGTTTTCATTACTATTTATTGTGAAACATTGGTGGTAAAGTTGGCGATTCGTTTCATTTTATGATCTCTTTTGAATTTTAACTGAAATCTGTACACAATAAATCCATAGACCTGAAAAACGGATCAATTTCAATTTGTCCTAAAATGTTTTCATTACTATTTAATGTGAAACCTTGGTGGTAAAGTTGGCGATTCGTTTCATTTTATAATCTCTTTGGAATTTTAACTGAAATCTGTACATGATAAATCCATCGACCTGAAAAACGGATCAATTTCAATTTGTCCTAAAATGTTTTCATTACTATTTATTGTGAAACCTTGGTGGTAAAGTTGACGATTCGTTTCATTTTATGATCTCTTTGGAATTTTAACTGAAATCTGTGCACAATAAATCCATAGACCTGAAAAACAGATCAATTTTAATTTGCCCTAAAATGTTTTCATAACTATTTATTGTGAAACCTTGGTGGTAAAGTTGGCGATTCGTTTCATTTTATGATCTCTTTGGAATTTTAACTGAAATCTGTACACAATAAATCCATAGACCTGAAAAACGGATCAATTTCAATTTGTCCTAAAATGTTTTCATTACTATTTATTGTGAAACCTTGGTGGTAAAGTTGGCGATTCGTTTCATTTTATGATCTCTTTGGAATTTTAACTGAAATCTGTGCACAATAAATCCATAGACCTGAAAAACGGATCAATTTCAATTTGTCCTAAAATGTTTTCATTACTATTTATTGTGAAACCTTGGTGGTAAAGTTGGCGATTCGTTTCATTTTGTGATCTCTTTTGAATTTTAACTGAAATCTGTACACAATAAATCCATAGACCTGAAAAACGTATCAATTTCAATTTGTCCTAAAATGTTTTCATTACTATTTATTGTGAAACCTTGGTGGTAAAGTTGGCGATTCGTTTCATTTTATATTCTCTTTGGAATTTTAACTGAAATCTGTACATGATAAATCCATCGACCTGAAAAACTGATCAATTTCAATTTGTCCTAAAATGTTTTCATTACTATTTATTGTGAAACCTTGGTGGTAAAGTTGGCGATTCGTTTCATTTCATGATCTCTTTGGAATTTTAACTGAAATCTGTACACAATAAATCCATAGACCTGAAAAACAGATCAATTTTAATTTGCCCTAAAATGTTTTCATTACTATTTATTGTGAAACCTTGGTGGTAAAGTTGGCGATTCGTTTCATTTTATGATCTCTTTGGAATTTTAACTGAAATCTGTACACAATAAATCCATAGACCTGAAAAACGGATCAATTTCAATTTGTCCTAAAATGTTTTCATTACTATTTATTGTAAAACCTTGGTGGTAAAGTTGGCGATTCGTTTCATTTTATGATCTCTTTGGAATTTTAACTGAAATCTGTGCACAATAAATCCAGACCTGAAAAATGGATCAATTTCAATTTGTCCTAAAATGTTTTCATTACTATTTATTGTGAAACCTTGGTGGTAAAGTTGGCGATTCGTTTCATTTTATGATCTCTTTGAACTTTTAACTGAAATCTGTACACAATAAATCCATAGACCTGAAGAACTGATCAATTTCAATTTGTCCTAAAATGTTTTCATTACTATTTATTGTGAAACCTTGGTGGTAAAGTTGGCGATTCCTTTCATTTTATGATCTCTTTGGAATTTTAACTGAAATCTGTACACAATAAATCCATAGACCTGATAAACGGACCAAAGTTGGTGGTAAAGTTGGCGATTCGTTTCATTTTATGATCTCTTTGGACTTTTAACTGAAATCTGTACACAATGAATCCATAGACCTGAAAAACGGATCAATTTCAATTTGTCCTAAAATGTTTCATTACTATTTATTGTGAAACCTTGGTGGTAAAGTTGGCGATTCGTTTCATTTTATGATCTCTTTGGAATTTTAACTGAAATCTGTACACAATAAATCCATAGACCTGAAAAACGGATCAATTTCAATTTGTCCTAAAATGTTTTCATTACTATTTATTGTGAAACTTTGGTGGTAAAGTTGGCGATTCGTTTCATTTTATGATCTCTCTGGAATTTTAACTGAAATCTGTACACAATAAATCCATAGACCTGAAAAACGGATCAATTTCAATTTGTCCTAAAATGTTTTCATTAATATTTATTGTGAAACCTTGGTGGTAAAGTTGGCGATTCGTTTCATTTTATTATCTCTTTTGAATTTTAACTGAAATCTGTACACAATAAATCCATAGACCTGAAAAACGGATCAATTTCAATTTATCCTAAAATGTTTTCATTACTATTTACTGTGAAACCTTGGTGGTAAAGTTGGCGATTCGTTTCATTTTATATTCTCTTTGGAATTTTAACTGAAATCTGTACATGATAAATCCATCGACCTGAAAAACGGATCAATTTCAATTTGTCCTAAAATGTTTTCATTACTATTTATTGTGAAACCTTGGTGGTAAAGTTGGCGATTCGTTTCATTTTATGTTTTCATTACTATTTATTGTGAAACCTTGGTGGTAAAGTTGGCGATTCGTTTCATTTTATGATCTCTTTTGAATTTTAACTGAAATCTGTACACAATAAATCCATAGACCTGAAAAACGGATCAATTTCAATTTGTCCTAAAATGTTTTCATTACTATTTACTGTGAAACCTTGGTGGTAAAGTTGGCGATTCGTTTCATTTTATATTCTCTTTGGAATTTTAAACGAAATGAAAATTCGTTTTCATTTTCATTTTACGACGTTTTTCAGGTCGATGGGTTTATCATGTTTTTCAGATTTCAATTTGTCCTAAAATGTTTTCATTACTGTTAAAATCATGTACAGATTTCAGTTAAAATTCCAAAGAGATCATAAAAAGAAACGAATCGCCAACTTTACCATCAAGGTTTCACAATAAATAGTAATGAAAACATTTTAGGACAAATTGAAATTGATCCGTTTTTCATTTCGATGGATTTATCATGTACAGATTTCAGTTAAAATTCCAAAGAGATTATAAAATGAAACGAAACGCCAACTTTACCACCAAGGTTTCACAATAAATAGTAATGAAAACATTTTAGGACAAATTGAAATTGATCCGTTTTCAGGTCTATGGATTTATTGTGTACAGATTTCAGTTAAAATTCCAAAGAGATCATAGAATGAAACGAATCGTCAACTTTACCACCCAGGTTTTACAATAAATAGTAATGAAAACATTTTAGGACAAATTGAAATTGATCCTTTTTTCAGGTCTATGGATTTATTGTGTACAGATTTCAGTTACAATTCCAAAGAGATAATAAAATGAAACGAATCGTCAACTTTACCACCAAGGTTTCACAATAAATAGTAATGAAAACATTTTAGGACAAATTGAAATTGATCCGTTTTTCAGGTCTATGGATTTATTGTGTACAGATTTCAGTTAAAATTCAAAAGAGATTATAAAATGAAACGAATCGCCAACTTTACCACCAAGGTTTCACAATAAATAGTAATGAAAACATTTTAGACAAATTGAAATTGATCCGTTTTTCAGGTCTATGGATTTATTGTGTACAGATTTCAGTTAAAAGTCCAAAGAGATCATAAAATGAAACGAATCGCCAACTTTACCACCAAGGTTTCACAATAAATAGTAATGAAAACATTTTAGGGCAAATTAAAATTGATCTGTTTTTCAGGTCTATGGATTTATTGTGTACAGATTTCAGTTAAAATTCCAAAGAGATCATAAAATGAAACGAATCGCCAACTTTACCACCAAGGTTTCACAATAAATAGTAATGAAAACATTTTAGGACAAATTTAAATTGATCCGTTGTTCAGGTCTATGGATTTATCATGTACAGATTTCAGTTAAAATTCCAAAGAGATCATAAAATGAAACGAATCGCCAACTTTACCATCAAGGTTTCACAATAAATAGTAATGAAAACATTTTAGGACAAATTGATATTGATCCTTTTTTCAGGTCGGTGGATTTATCATTTACAGATTTCAGTTAAAATTCCAAAGAGATTATAAAATTAAACGAAACGCCAACTTTACCACCAAGGTTTCACAATAAATAGTAATGAAAACATTTTAGGACAAATTGAAATTGATCCGTTTTCAGGTCTATGGATTTATTGTGTAAAGATTTCAGTTAAAATTCCAAAGAGATCATAGAATGAAACGAATCGTCAACTTTACCACCCAGGTTTTACAATAAATAGTAATGAAAACATTTTAGGACAAATTGAAATTGATCCGTTTTTCAGGTCTATGGATTTATTGTGTACAGATTTCAGTTAAAATTCCTAAGAGATAATAAAATGAAACGAATCGTCAACTTTACCACCAAGGTTTCACAATAAATAGTAATGAAAACATTTTAGGACAAATTGAAATTGATCCGTTTTTCAGGTCTATGGATTTATCATGTACAGATTTCAGTTAAAATTCCAAAGAGATTATAAAATGAAACGAAACGCCAACTTTACCACCAAGGTTTCACAATAAATAGTAATGAAAACATTTTAGGACAAATTGAAATTGATCCGTTTTTCAGGTCTATGGATTTATTGTGTACAGATTTAAGTTAAAATTCCAAAGAGATCATAAAATGAAACGAATCGTCAACTTTATCACCAAGGTTTCACAATAAATAGTAATGAAAACATTTTAGGAAAAATTGAAATTGGTCCGTTTTTCAGGTCTATGGATTTATTTTATACAGATTTCAGTTAAAATTCCAAAGAGATAATAAAATGAAACGAATCGCCAACTTTACCACCAAGGTTTCACAATAAATAGTAATGAAAACATTTTAGGACAAATTGAAATTGATCCGTTTTTCAGTTCTATGGATTTATTGTGTACAGATTTCAGTTAAAATTCCAAATAGATCATAAAATGAAACGAATCGTCAACTTTACCACCAATTTTTCACAATAAATAGTAATGAAAACATTTTAGGACAAATTGAAATTGATCCATTTTTCAGGTCTATGGATTTATTGTGTACAGATTTCAGTTAAAATTCCAAAGAGATCATAAAATGAAACGAATCGTCAACTTTACCACCAAGGTTTCACAATAAATAGTAATGAAAACATTTTAGGGCAAATTAAAATTGATCTGTTTTTCAGGTCTATGGATTTATTGTGTACAGATTTCAGTTAAAATTCCAAAGAGATCATAAAATGAAACGAATCGCCAACTTTACCACCAAGGTTTCACAATAACTAGTAATGAAAACATTTTAGGACAAATTGAAATTGATCCGTTTTTCAGGTCGATGGATTTATCATGTACAGATTTCAGTTAAAATTCCAAAGAGAATATAAAATGAAACGAATCGCCAACTTTACCACCAATGTTTCACAGTAAATTTTAATGAAAACATTTTAGGACAAAATGAAATTGATCATTTTTTCATGTATATGGATTTAGTGTGTACAGATTTCAGTTAAAATTAAAAATAGATCATAAAATGAAACGAATCGCCAACTTAACCACCAAGGTTTCACAGTAAATATTAATGAAAACATTTTAGTACAAATTGAAATTGGTACGTTTTTCAGGTCTATGGATTTATTATGTACAGATTTAAGTTAAAATTACATAGAGATCATAAAATGAATCGAATCGCCAACTTTAACACCAAAGTTTCACAATAAATAGTAATGAAAACATATTAGGACAAATTGAAATTGATACGTTTTTCAGGTCTATGGATTTATTGTGTACAGATTTCAGTTAAAATTCCAAAGAGATCATAAAATGAAACGAATCGCCAACTTTACCACCAAGGTTTCACAATAAATAGTAATGAAAACATTTTAGGACAAATTGAAATTGGTCCGTTTTTCAGGTCTATGGATTTATTGTGTACAGATTTCAGTTAAAATTCCAAAGAGATCATAAAATGAAACGAATCGCCAACTTAACCACCAAGGTTTCACACTAAATAGTAATGAAAACATTTTAGGACAAATTGAAATTGGTCCGTTTTTCAGGTCGATGGGTTTATCATGTACAGATTTCAGTTAAAATTCCAAAGAGATTATAAAATGAAACGAATCGCCAACTTAACCACCAAGGTTTCACAGTAAATAGTAATGAAAACATTTTAGGACAAATTGAAATTGATCCGTTTTTCAGGTCGATGGGTTTATTGTGTACAGATTTCAGTTAAAATTCAAAAGAGATTGTAAAATGAAACGAATCGCCGACTTTACAACCAAGGTTTCACAGTAAATAGTAATGAAAACATTTTTAGGACAAATTGAAATTGATCCGTTTTTCAGGTCTATGGATTTATTGTGTACAGATTTCAGTTAAAATTCAAAAGAGATCATAAAATGAAACGAATCGCCGACTTTACCACCAAGGTTTCACAATAAATAGTAATGAAAACATTTTAGACAAATTGAAATTGATCCGTTTTTCAGGTCTATGGATTTATTGTGTACAGATTTCAGTTAAAAGTCCAAAGAGATCATAAAATGAAACGAATCGCCAACTGTACCAGCAAGGTTTCACAATAAATAGTAATGAAAACATTTTAGGACAAATTGAAATTGATCCGTTTTTCAGGTCTATGGATTTATTGTGCACAGATTTCAGTTAAAATTCCAAAGAGATCATAAAATGAAACGAATCGCCAACTTTACCACCAAGGTTTCACAATAAATAGTAATGAAAACATTTTAGGATAAATTTAAATTGATCCGTTTTTCAGGTCTATGGATTTATCATGTACAGATTTCAGTTAAAATTCCAAAGAGATCATAAAATGAAACGAATCGCCAACTTTACCAACAAGGTTTCACAATAAATAGTAATGAAAACATTTTAGGACAAATTGAAATTGATCCGTTTTTCAGGTCTATGGATTTATCTTGTACAGATTTCAGTTAAAATTCCAAAGAGATTATAAAATGAAACGAAACGCCAACTTTACCACCAAGGTTTCACAATAAATAGTAATGAAAACATTTTAGGACAAATTGAAATTGATCCGTTTTCAGGTCTATGGATTTATTGTGTACAGATTTCAGTTAAAATTCCAAAGAGATCATAGAATGAAACGAATCGTCAACTTTACCACCCAGGTTTTACAATAAATAGTAATGAAAACATTTTAGGACAAATTGAAATTGATCCGTTTTTCAGGTCTATGGATTTATTGTGTACAGATTTCAGTTAAAATTCCAAAGAGATAATAAAATGAAACGAATCGTCAACTTTACCACCAAGGTTTCACAATAAATAGTAATGAAAACATTTTAGGACAAATTGAAATCTGAAAAACATGATAAACCCATCGACCTGAAAAACGGATCAATTTCAATTTGTCCTAAAATGTTTTCATTACTATTTATTGTGAAACCTTGGTGGTTAAGTTGGCGATTCGTTTAATTTTATGATCTCTTTTGAATTTTAACTGAAATCTGTACACAATAAATCCATAGACCTGAAAAACGGATCAATTTCAATTTATCATAAAATGTTTTCATTACTATTTACTGTGAAACCTTGGTGGTAAAGTTGGCGATTCGTTTCATTTTATTATCTCTTTGGAATTTTAACTGAAATCTGTACATGATAAATCCATCGACCTGAAAAACGGATCAATTTCAATTTGTCCTAAAATGTTTTCATTACTAGTTATTGTGAAACCTTGGTGGTAAAGTTGGCGATTCGTTTCATTTTATGATCTCTTTGGAATTTTAACTGAAATCTGTACACAATAAATCCATAGACCTGAAAAACAGATCAATTTTAATTTGCCCAAAAATGTTTTCATTACTATTTATTGTGAAACCTTGGTGGTAAAGTTGGCGATTCGTTTCATTTTATGATCTCTTTGGAATTTTAACTGAAATCTGTACACAATAATTCCATAGACCTGAAAAACGGATCAATTTCAATTTGTCCTAAAATGTTTTCATTACTATTTATTGTGAAACCTTGGTGGTAAAGTTGACGATTCGTTTCATTTTATGATCTCTTTGGAATTTTAACTGAAATCTGTGCACAATAAATCCATAGACCTGAAAAACAGATCAATTTCAATTTGTCCTAAAATGTTTTCATTACTATTTATTGTGAAACCTTGGTGGTAAAGTTGGCGATTCGTTTCATTTTATGATCTCTTTGGACTTTTAACTGAAATCTGTACACAATAAATCCATAGACCTGAAGAACGGATCAATTTCAATTTGTCCTAAAATGTTTTCATTACTATTTATTGTGAAACCTTGGTGGTAAAGTTGGCGATTCGTTTCATTTTATGATCTCTTTGGAATTTTATCTGAAATCTGTACACAATAAATCCATACACCTGAAAAACGGACAAAAGTTGGTGGTAAAGTTGGCGATTCGTTTCATTTTATGATCTCTTTGGACTTTTAAATGAAATATGTACACAATAAATCCATAGACCTGAAGAACGGATCAATTTCAATTTGTCCTAAAATGTTTTCATTACTATTTATTGTGAAACCTTGGTGGTAAAGTTGGCGATTCGTTTCATTTTATGATCTCTTTGGAATTTTAACTGAAATCTGTACACAATAAATCCATAGACCTGAAAAACGGACCAATTTCAATTTGTCCTAAAATGTTTTCATTACTATTTATTGTGAAACTTTGGTGGTAAAGTTTGCGATTCGTTTTATTTTATAATCTCTATGGAATTTTAACTGAAATCTGTACATGATAAATCCATAGACCTGAAAAACGGATCAATTTCAATTTGTCTAAAATGTTTTCATTACTATTTATTGTGAAACCTTGGTGGTAAAGTTGGCGATTCGTTTCATTTTATAATCTCTTTTGAATTTTAACTGAAATCTGTACACAATAAATCCATAGACCTGAAAAACGGATCAATTTCAATTTGTCCTAAAATGTTTTCATTACTATTTATTGTGAAACCTTGGTGGTAAAGTTGTCGATTCGTTTCATTTTATGATCTCTTAGGAATTTTAACTGAAATCTGTACACAATAAATCCATAGACCTGAAAAACGGATCAATTTCAATTTGTCCTAAAATGTTTTCATTACTATTTATTGTGAAACCTGGGTGGTAAAGTTGACGATTCGTTTCATTCTATGATCTCTTTGGAATTTTAACTGAAATCTGTACACAATAAATCCATAGACCTGAAAACGGATCAATTTCAATTTGTCCTAAAATGTTTTCATTACTATTTATTGTGAAACCTTGGTGATAAAGTTGGCGATTCGTTTCATTTTATAATCTCTTTGGAATTTTAACTGAAATCTGTACATGATAAATCCACAGACCTGAAAAACGGATCAATTTCAATTTGTCCTAAAATGTTTTCATTACTATTTATTGTGAAACCTTGGTGGTAAAGTTGGCGATTCGTTTCATTTTATGATCTCTTTGGAATTTTAACTGAAATCTGTACATGATAAATCCATAGACCTGAAAAACGGATCAATTTCAGTTTGTCCTAAAATGTTTTCATTACTATTTATTGTGAAACCTTGGTGGTAAAGTTGGCGATTCGTTTCATTTTATGATCTCTTTAGAATTTTAACTGAAATCTGTGCACAATAAATCCATAGACCTGAAAAACGGATCAATTTCAATTTGTCCTAAAATGTTTTCATTACTATTTATTGTGAAACCTTGGTGGTAAAGTTGGCGATTCGTTTCATTTTATGATCTCTTTGGACTTTTAACTGAAATCTGTACACAATAAATCCATAGACCTGAAAAACGGATCAATTTCAATTTGTCTAAAATGTTTTAATTACTATTTATTGTGAAACCTTGGTGGTAAAGTTGGCGATTCGTTTCATTTTATTATCTCTTTTGAATTTTAACTGAAATCTGTACACAATAAATCCATAGACCTTAAAAACGGATCAATTTCAATTTGTCCTAAAATGTTTTCATTACTATTTACTGTGAAACCTTGGTGGTAAAGTTGGCGATTCGTTTCATTTTATATTCTCTTTGGAATTTTAACTGAAATCTGTACATGATAAATCCATCGACCTGAAAAACGGATCAATTTCAATTTGTCCTAAAATGTTTTCATTACTATTTATTGTGAAACCTTGGTGGTTAAGTTGGCGATTCGTTTCATTTTATGATCTCTTTTGAATTTTAACTGAAATCTGTACACAATAAATCCTTAGACCTGAAAAACGGACCAATTTCAATTTGTCCTAAAATGTTTTCATTACTATTTATTGTGAAACTTTGGTGGTAAAGTTGGCGATTCGTTTCATTTTATCATCTCTTTGGAATTTTAACTGAAATCTGTACATTATAAATCCATCGACCTGAAAAACGGATCAATTTCAATTTGTCCTAAAATGTTTTCATTACTAGTTATTGTGAAACCTTGGTGGTAAAGTTGGCGATTCGTTTCATTTTATGATCTCTTTGGAATTTTAACGGAAATCTGTACACAATAAATCCATAGACCTGAAAAACGGATCAATTTCAATTTGTCCTAAAATGTTTTCATTAATATTTATTGTGAAACCTTGGTGGTAAAGTTGGCGATTCGTTTCATTTTATGATCTCTTTTGAATTTTAACTGAAATCTGTACACAATAAATCCATAGACCTGAAAAACGGATCAATTTCAATTTATCCTAAAATGTTTTCATTACTATTTACTGTGAAACCTTGGTGGTAAAGTTGGCGATTCGTTTCATTTTATAATCTCTTTGGAATTTTAACTGAAATCTGTACATGATAAATCCATCGACCTGAAAAACGGATCAATTTCAATTTGTCCTAAAATGTTTTCATTACTAGTTATTGTGAAACCTTGGTGGTAAAGTTGGCGATTCGTTTCATTTTATGATCTCTTTGGAATTTTAACTGAAATCTGTGCACCATAAATCCATAGACCTGAATAACAGATCAATTTTAATTTGGCCTAAAATGTTTTCATTACTATTTATTGTGAAACCTTGGTGGTAAAGTTGACGATTCGTTTCATTTTATGATCTCTTTGGAATTTTAACTGAAATCTGTACACAATAAATACATATACCTGAAGAACGGATAAATTTCAATTTGTCCTAAAATGTTTTCATTACTATTTATTGTGAAACCTTGGTGGTAAAGTTGTCGATTCGTTTCATTTTATGATCTCTTTTGAATTTTAACTTAAATCTGTTCAAAATGAATCCATAGACCTGAAAAACAGATCAATTTCAATTTGTCCTAAAATGTTTTCATTACTATTTATTGTGAAACCTTGGTGGTAAAGTTGGCGATTCGTTTCATTTTATGATCTCTTTGGACTTTTAACTGAAATCTGTGCACAATAAATCCATAGACCTGAAGAACGGATCAATTTCAATTTGTCCTAAAATGTTTTCATTACTATTTATTGGGAAACCTTGGTGGTAAAGTTGGCGATTCGTTTCATTTTATGATCTCTTTGGAATTTTAACTGAAATCTGTACACAATAAATCCATACACCTGAAAAACGGACCAAAGATGGTGGTAAAGTTGGCGATTCGTTTCATTTTATGATCTCTTTGGACTTTTAAATGAAATCTGTACACAATAAATCCATAGACCTGAATAACTGATCAATTTCAATTTGTCGTAAAATGTTTTCATTACTATTTATTGTGAAACCTTGGTGGTTAAGTTGGCGATTCGTTTCATTTTATTATCTCTTTGGAATTTTAACTGAAATCTGTACACAATAAATCCATGGACCTGAAAAACGGACCAATTTCAATTTGTCCTAAAATGTTTTAATTACTATTTATTGTGAAACCTTTGTGGTAAAGTTGGCGATTCGTTTCATTTTATTATCTCTTTGGAATTTTAACTGAAATCTGTACACAATAAATCCATAGACCTGAAAAACGGATCAATTTCAATTTGTCCTAAAATGTTTTCATTACTATTTATTGTGAAACTTTGGTGGTAAAGTTGGCGATTCGTTTCATTTTATGATCTCTTTGGAATTTTAACGGAAATCTGTACACAATAAATCCATAGACCTGAAAAACGGACCAATTTCAATTTGTCCTAAAATGTTTTCATTACTATTTATTGTGAAAACTTGGTGGTAAAGTTGGTGATTCGTTTCATTTTATGATCTCTTTCGAATTTTAACTGAAATCTGTACATGATAAATCCATAGACCTGAAAAACGGACCAATTTCAATTTGTCCTAAAATGTTTTCATTACTATTTATTGTGAAACCTTGGTGGTAAAGTTGGCGATTCGTTTGATTTTATTATCTCTTTGGAATTTTAACTGAAATCTGTACACAATAAATCCATAGAACTGAAAAATGGATCAATTTCAATTTATCCTAAAATGTTTTCATTACTATTTATTGTGAAACCTTGGTGGTAAAGTTGGCGATTCGTTTCATTTTATTATCTCTTTGGAATTTTAACTGAAATCTGTATAAAATAAATCCATAGACCTGAAAAACGGACCAATTTCAATTTGTCCTAAAATGTTTTCATTACTATTTATTGTGAAACCTTGGTGGTAAAGTTGGCGATTCGTTTCATTTTATGATCTCTTTGGAATTTTAACTGAAATCTGTACACAATAAATCCATAGACCTGAAAAACGGATAAATTTCAATTTGTCCTAAAATGTTTTCATTACTATTTATTGTGAAACTTTGGTGGTAAAGTTGGCGATTCGTTTCATTTTATGATCTCTTTGGAATTTTAACGGAAATCTCTACAAAATAAATCCATAGACCTGAAAAACGGATCAATTTCAATTTGTCCTAAAATGTTTTCATTACTATTTATTGTGAAACCTTGGTGGTAAAGTTGGCGATTCGTTTCATTTTGTGATCTCTTTTGAATTTTAACTGAAATCTGTACACAATAAATCCATAGACCTGAAAAACGGATCAATTTCAATTTGTCCTAAAATGTTTTCATTACTATTTACTGTGAAACCTTGGTGGTAAAGTTGGCGATTCGTTTCATTTTATAATCTCTTTGGAATTTTAACTGAAATCTGTACATGATAAATCCATCGACCTGAAAAACTGATCAATTTAAATTTGTCCTAAAATGTTTTCATTACTAGTTATTGTGAAACCTTGGTGGTAAAGTTGGCGATTCGTTTCATTTTATGATCTCTTTGGAATTTTAACTGAAATCTGTACACAATAAATCCATAGACCTGAAAAACAGATCAATTTTAATTTGCCCTAAAATGTTTTCATTACTATTTATTGTGAAACCTTGGTGGTAAAGTTGGCGATTCGTTTCATTTTATGATCTCTTTGGAATTTTAACTGAAATCTGTACACAATAAATCCATAGACCTGAAAAACGGATCAATTTCAATTTGTCCTAAAATGTTTTCATTACTATTTATTGTGAAACCTTGGTGGTAAAGTTGACGATTCGTTTCATTTTATGATCTCTTAGGAATTTTAACTGAAATCTGTGCACAATAAATCCATAGACCTGAAAAACAGATCAATTTCAATTTGTCCTAAAATGTTTTCATTACTATTTATTGTGAAACCTTGGTGGTAAAGTTTGCGATTCGTTTCATTTTATGATCTCTTTGGAATTTTAACTGAAATCTGTACACAATAAATCCATACACCTGAAGAACGGATCAATTTCAATTTGTCGTAAAATGTTTTCATTACTATTTATTGGGAAACCTTGGTGGTAAAGTTGGCGATTCCTTTCATTTTATGATCTCTTTGGAATTTTAACTGAAATCTGTACACAATAAATCCATACACCTGATAAACGGACAAAAGTTGGTGGTAAAGCTGGCGATTCGTTTCATTTTATGATCTCTTTGGAATTTTAAATGAAATTTGTACACAATAAATCCATAGACCTGAAGAACGGATCAATTTCAATTTGTCCTAAAATGTTTTCATTACTATTTACTGTGAAACCTTGGTGGTAAAGTTGGCGATTCGTTTCATTTTATTATCTCTTTGGAATTTTAACTGAAATCTGTACACAATAAATCCATAGACCTGAAAAACGGAACAATTTCAATTTGTCCTAAAATTTTTTCATTACTATTTATTGTGAAACCTTGGTGGTAAAGTTGGCGATTCGTTTCATTTTATGATCTCTTTGGAATTTTAACTGAAATATGTACACAATAAATCCATAGACCTGAAGAACGGATCAATTTCAATTTGTCCTAAAATGTTTTCATTACTATTTATTGTGAAACTTTGGTGGTAAAGTTGGCGATTCGTTTCATTTTATGATCTCTTTGGAATTTTAACGGAAATCTGTACACAGTAAATCCATAGACCTGAAAAACGGACCAATTTCAATTTGTCCTAAAATGTTTTCATTACTATTTATTGTGAAAACTTGGTGGTAAAGTTGGTGATTCGTTTCATTTTATGATCTCTTTCGAATTTTAACTGAAATCTGTACATGATAAATCCATAGACCTGAAAAACGGACCAATTTCAATTTGTCCTAAAATGTTTTCATTACTATTTATTGTGAAACCTTGGTGGTAAAGTTGGCGATTCGTTTGATTTTATGATCTCTTTGGAATTTTAACTGAAATCTGTACACAATAAATCCATAGAACTGAAAAATGGATCAATTTCAATTTATCCTAAAATGTTTTCATTACTATTTATTGTGAAACCTTGGTGGTAAAGTTGGCGATTCGTTTCATTTTATTATCTCTTTGGAATTTTAACTGAAATCTGTATAAAATAAATCCATAGACCTGAAAAACGGACCAATTTCAATTTGTCCTAAAATGTTTTCATTACTATTTATTGTGAAAAATTGGTGGTAAAGTTGACGATTCGTTTCATTTTATGATCTCTTTGGAATTTTAACTGAAATCTGTACACAATAAATCCATAGACCTGAAAAACGGATCAATTTCAATTTGTCCTAAAATGTTTTCATTACTATTTATTGTGAAACCTTGGTGGTAAAGTTGGCGATTCGTTTCATTTTATGATCTCTTTGGAATTTTAACTGAAATCTGTATAAAATAAATCCATAGACCTGAAAAACAGATCAATTTCAATTTGTCCTAAAATGTTTTCATTACTATTTATTGTGAAACCTTGGTGGTAAAGTTGACGATTCTTTTCATTTTATGATCTCTTTGGAATTTTAACTGAAATCTGTACACAATAAATCCATAGATCTGAAAAACGGATCAATTTCAATTTGTCCTAAAATATTTTCATCACTATTTATTGTGAAACCTTGGTGGTAAAGTTTGCGATTCGTTTTATTTTATAATCTCTATGGAATTTTAACTGAAATCTGTACATGATAAATCCATAGACCTGAAAAACGGATCAATTTCAATTTGTCCTAAAATGTTTTCATTACTATTTATTGTGAAACCTTGGTGGTAAAGTTGTCGATTCGTTTCATTTTATAATCTCTTTGGAATTTTAACTGAAATCTGTACATGATAAATCCATAGACCTGAAAAACGGATCAATTTCAATTTGTCCTAAAATGTTTTCATTACTATTTATTGTGAAACCTTGGTGGTAAAGTTGACGATTCGTTTCATTTTATGATCTCTTAGGAATTTTAACTGAAATCTGTACACAATAAATCCATAGACCTGAAAAACGGATCAACTTCAATTTGTCCTAAAATGTTTTCATTACTATTTATTGTGAAACCTTGGTGGTAAAGTTGACGATTCGTTTCATTCTATGATCTCTTTGGAATTTTAACTGAAATCTGTACACAATAAATCCATAGACCTGAAAAACGGACCAATTTCAATTTGTCCTAAAATGTTTTCATTACTATTTACTGTGAAACCTTGGTGGTAAAGTTGGCGTTTCGTTTTATTTTATAATCTCTTTGGAATTTTAACTGAAATCTGTACATGATAAATCCATAGACCTGAAAAACGGATCAATTTCAATTTGTCCTAAAATGTTTTCATTACTATTTATTGTGAAACCTTGATGGTAAAGTTGGCGATTCGTTTCATTTTATGATCTCTTTGTTTTTAACTGAAATCTGTACATGATAAATCCATAGACCTGAAAAACGGATCAATTTCAATTTGTCCTAAAATGTTTTCATTACTATTTATTGTGAAACCTTGGTGGTAAAGTTGGCGATTCGTTTCATTTTATGATCTCTTTGGAATTTTAACTGAAATCTGTACACAATAAATCCATAGAACTGAAAAACAGATCAATTTCAATTTGTCCTAAAATGTTTTCATTACTATTTATTGTGAAACCTTGGTGGTAAAGTTGGCGATTCGTTTCATTTTATTATCTCTTTGGAATTTTAACTGAAATCTATATAAAATAAATCCATAGACCTGAAAAACTGACCAATTTCAATTTTTCCTAAAATGTTTTCATTACTATTTATTGTGAAACCTTGGTGGTAAAGTTGACGATTCGTTTCATTTTATGATCTCTTTGGAATTTTAACTGAAATCTGTACACAATAAATCCATAGACCTGAAAAACGGATCAACTTCAATTTGTCCTAAAATGTTTTCATTACTATTTATTGTGAAACCTTGGTGGTAAAGTTGGCGATTCGTTTCATTTTATGATCTCTTTGGAATTTTAACTGAAATCTGTATAAAATAAAGCCATAGACCTGAAAAACGGATCAATTTCAATTTGTCCTAAAATGTTTTCATTACTATTTATTGTGAAAAATTGGTGGTAAAGTTGACGATTCGTTTCATTTTATGATCTCTTTGGAATTTTAACTGAAATCTGTTCACAATAAATCCATAGACCTGAAAAACGGATCAATTTCAATTTGTCCTAAAATGTTTTCATTACTATTTATTGTGAAACCTTGGTGGTAAAGTTGGCGATTCGTTTCATTTTATGATCTCTTTGGAATTTTAACTGAAATCTGTATAAAATAAATCCATAGACCTGAAAAACAGATCAATTTCAATTTGTCCTAAAATGTTTTCATTACTATTTATTGTGAAACCTTGGTGGTAAAGTTGACGATTCGTTTCATTTTATGATCTCTTTGGAATTTTAACTGAAATCTGTACACAATAAATCCATAGATCTGAAAAACGGATCAATTTCAATTTGTCCTAAAATATTTTCATCACTATTTATTGTGAAACCTTGGTGGTAAAGTTTGCGATTCGTTTTATTTTATAATCTCTTTGGAATTTTAACTGAAATCTGTACATGATAAATCCATAGACCTGAAAAACGGATCAATTTCAATTTGTCTAAAATGTTTTCATTACTATTTATTGTGAAACCTTGGTGGTAAAGTTGGCGTTTCGTTTCATTTTATAATCTCTTTGGAATTTTAACTGAAATCTGTACATGATAAATCCATAGACCTGAAAAACGGATCAATTTCAATTTGTCCTAAAACGTTTTCATTACTATTTATTGTGAAACCTTGGTGGTAAAGTTGACGATTCGTTTCATTTTATTATCTCTTTGGAATTTTAACTGAAATCTGTACACAATAAATCCATAGACCTGAAAAACGGATCAACTTCAATTTGTCCTAAAATGTTTTCATTACTATTTATTGTGAAACCTTGGTGGTAAAGTTGACGATTCGTTTCATTCTATGATCTCTTTGGAATTTTAACTGAAATCTGTACACAATAAATCCATAGACCTGAAAAACGGATCAATTTCAATTTGTCCTAAAATGTTTTCATTACTATTTACTGTGAAACCTTGGTGGTAAAGTTGGCGATTCGTTTCATTTTATAATCTCTTTGGAATTTTAACTGAAATCTGTACATGATAAATCCATCGACCTGAAAAACGGATCAATTTCAATTTGTCCTAAAATGTTTTCATTACTATTTATTGTGAAACCTTGCTGGTAAAGTTGGAGATTCGTTTCATTTTATGATCTCTTTTGTTTTAACTGAAATCTGTACATGATAAATCCATAGACCTGAAAAACGGATCAATTTCAATTTGTCCTAAAATGTTTTCATTACTATTTATTGTGAAACCTTGGTGGTAAAGTTGGCGATTCGTTTCATTTTATGATCTCTTTTGAATTTTAACTGAAATCTGTAAAAAATAAATCCATAGAACTGAAAAACTGATCAATGTCAATTTGTCCTAAAATGTTTTCATTACTATTTATTGTGAAACCTTGGTGGTAAAGTTGGCGATTCGTTTCATTTTATGATCTCTTTGGAATTTTAACTGATATCTATATAAAATAAATCCATAGACCTGAAAAACGGATCAATTTCAATTTTTCCTAAAATGTTTTCATTACTATTTATTGTGAAACCTGGGTGGTAAAGTTGACGATTCGTTTCATTTTATGATCTCTTTGGAATTTTAACTGAAATCTGTACACAATAAATCCATAGACCTGAAAAACGGATCAATTTCAATTTGTCCTAAAATGTTTTCATTACTATTTATTGTGAAACCTTGGTGGTAAAGTTGGCGATTCGTTTCATTTTATGATCTCTTTGGAATTTTAACTGAAATCTGTATAAAATAAAGCCATAGACCTGAAAAACGGATCAATCTCAATTTGTCCTAAAATGTTTTCATTACTATTTATTGTGAAACCTTGGTGGTAAAGTTGACGATTCGTTTCATTTTATGATCTCTTTGGAATTTTAACTGAAATCTGGACACAATAAATCCATAGAACTGAAAAACAGATCAATTTCAATTTGTCCTAAAATGTTTTCATTACTATTTATTGTGAAACCTTGGTGGTAAAGTTGGCGTTTCGTTTTATTTTATAATCTCTTTGGAATTTTAACTGAAATCTGTACATGATAAATCCATAGACCTGAAAAACGGATCAATTTCAATTTGTCCTAAAATGTTTTCATTACTATTTATTGTGAAACCTTGGTGGTAAAGTTGGCGATTCGTTTCATTTTATGATCTCTTTGTAATTTTAACTGAAATCTGGACACAATAAATCCATAGACCTGAAAAACAGATTAATTTTAATTTGTCCTAAAATGTTTTCATTACTATTTATTGTGAAACCTTGGTGGTAAAGTTGGCGATTCGTTTCATTTTATGATCTCTTTGGAATTTTAACTGAAATCTATATACAATAAATCCATAGACCTGAAAAACGGATCAAAATTCAATTTGTCCTAAAATGTTTTCATTACTATTTATTGTGAAACCTTGGTGGTAAAGTTGGCGATTCGTTTCATTTTATGATCTCTTTGGAATTTTAACTGAAATCTGTACATGATAAATCCATAGACCTGAAAAACTGATCAATTTAAATTTTTCCTAAAATGCTTTCATCGTTATTTTTTGCAGAAACTCGGTGGTAAAGTTGGCTCTTCGTTTTATTTTATGATCTCTTTAGAATTTTAACTGAAATCTGTACATGATAAATCCAGACCTGAAAAACGGATCAATTTCAATTTGTCCTAAAATGTTTTCATTACTATTTATTGTGAAACCTTGGTGGTAAAGTTGGCGATTCGTTTCATTTTATGATCTCTTTGGAATTTTAACTGAAATCTGTACATGATAAATCCATAGACCTGAAAAACTGATTAATTTAAATTTTTCCTAAAATGCTTTCATCATTATTTTTTGCAAAAACTCGGTGGTAAAGTTGGCTATTCGTTTTATTTTATGATCTCTTTAGAATTTTAACTGAAATCTGCACATAATAAATCCATAGACCTGAAAAACGTATCAATTTCAATTTGCCCTAAAATGTTTTCATTATGATTTTTTTGTGAAATCTTGGCGGTAAAGTTGGCGATTCGTAGTAAGAAAAACAAAATTACGACATTATTGCCTGTTTAATATGAAAGATGGAAGATTGAGCTGAATATAATGTTTCAGATTTACCAAAAGACAAATCTAGTGAAAATAAATAGTCTACTCAGTCTTTCTTGAAATTTTCTTTGGAAAATCTGGTTCTTCCCAAAACCACTTGCTAGAACGGGAATTTGCTGGGGAGGCTATTAGTTTCATAGAATTTTTTATGCTAAAAATGTACTTTAAACAAGACGCAAATACAAAACCACTTATTGTTTCGTAAGGAATTAAAAGAAATGCATTTCAAAGAAACATACTAATAATTGTTCTAGGGTGTTTTGTCTTTTCCGTAAATTACTAATGTTACAGCAAGGGCTTTCCTATTGATAGTTTGTAACGGCCCAGATAAAAGGTGATTTTAGAATGAATAAGGTCTATAGTGATTATTCTTCTTCAGCCCTCCCAGCAATTTCGTTCTCGTTAAATCATAAGACGGGAAATTGGGTAATCTGATCTTTTGCTTTGGGGTGGGATGTCAAACCGTATAAACCTTTTTTTGAGTATAGATAGTTGATTGTCTGACATTTTATAGTTAATTTGTCAAATTTGAACCACTATAGACTATAACTGTCTATATTCGAATACAGCTGGGGAAAATTCTGGAATTTTTTTTTCTGCCAGATGGCTGGTTACTTCTAGTTCTTTGTTTGCTTTATAGATAAATTGATTTAGTAACCGACGCTTATATTTATTCCTGATACAAGGATATTTCTTTTAGGATACCTCCACTGAAGAATCTTTCGTTGTCTGCTGGGAAATTTCAGCCAGATGAATCCAAAAAATCGGGTCGAATAGACTCATTCTTTAAAAGGATGTCAAACAACAAAAATGAAATTTCACTCCAAACGCTGCCCCCAATTAACCCTACTCTAGAAACGTCTGGACTAGAAACTGAGAACAGTGACCTTGAATATGATGATATCGATGAGGCTGACGAGTTCACACAAGGAACATGCCCTTTAGAAGTTGACACTGCTTCTGAAAAGGTGGATATAAGCAGCAATGAAAAAGGACATCTAGAAAAGGTAGAACTAAAGCCATTAAAAGGATTTTTTGCTAGAAAGTTAGAGCAAAAATCAATAGAAGGTCCAAATACAAGTAATAAGCCTACTTTTAATGACATTAATTTAGAAACAAAGGGACTAGAGGAAGGTTTATTTTCTAGTAGTGGGTCTTCTTTCAAGGACCACATCGAAAATGAGAAATCGGAAAGTGTATTTTTGAAAGAACTGAAAGATAATAATAATGCATTAGCTTCAGCTAAAGAAACTGGTGCCAAGGCTTCGTATAACTTGAAGTCAAAGATGGAATCTGAAGTGGATGATTTGGTTGATATTTCAGAAATTTTCCCATCAGGTTCTAAGATTGATCCTGAATTGATGAATTCACTTCCAGTGGAAATAAGAGTAAAGTTAAACAACGCTGAAACTTTGAATAAGGCTAAAGGTGCTGGAAAAACTGCTGTGTCAACTATAGGCATAAACAAGTTTATTTCAAAAGCTGATGATTTTAGTTTCCTATGTAACAAATGCAATGTGAACATTCCGTTGGTAGAGTTCGACGAGCATAATGATTTCCACGTAGCTTTAGATTTACAAAAAGCTTTACGTTCAGAAACCAATTCAGAAATTGTAATTAGTGCAAACCAACGAAGTACTGAGTCCAATAAAAGTCGGAAGAGAAAGACAGATCAAAACACGGAAAAATTGATAAAGTCTAGAAGAATTGACGATTTTTTCCACAAGTAAAAATCCATTTGAAAAGAAGTGTTTTTTAACCTTATTGAGACCCTATTAAATTTAAAATTTTTACTTCCTTTTTATTCAAACAATTCTCTGGCATTATAGAATAAATTTGGACATTGCTTAACTTCTTCTATAAGAACCAACATTGACTATGGAAATACTTTGAAAGGATGAGGCAAATCCTTTCGGGGATTAAGGATATTTCAAGACATTTGAGCAGCCTGTTTTTTAGCCACGGCCTATTTTTTTTTTCTTTAAGTAAATAACTGCGGTGATAATTGAAGGGGGGACAAGTACGCATCCCCCTAGATTTAGAAAATTACTTTCTTTGGTATTTTCCTAGGAAATATCGTTGTATTATTTTCGGGGGGGGGGTGGCGTCGAAAAACAATAAAATTACCTCCCCAAGATTTTTGTGCTTTCATTTAAAAAATACAAATTACCCCCCCCCCCATATATTTTTTTGAATTGGCACCCTTGGTACCTAATGTAAAAAAAAACCTTTTGGTAAAATAATGAAACGGCTATTTCTGTTTTATTTTAAATTTTCACTAACGGGAACTTGCATCTAAAATCAAAGACAAAATTTGTATCTAAAATCCAGTTTTTTCTTTTAAACTTTTGGAAAAACTGAATTTGTATGCAGTTTTCTCCCGTAGCTAAATTCTAGTATCGCCCTCCACCCCACCACAATAAAAACTGAGCCGGGGTCTCGGCGCAAACTGGTACTAACGTAGCGTCTTTTTCTTAATTCACCCTGAACTTTTAATCCTTGTAAATACTATATAATATAGCTAAGAAAAATAAATAAAAAAAGTGACAAAAGATATGCTACCGCGCTTGAAATAGAATATTTATGTTAATAAATTCTATTCCATGGGATATTCATTTTAAGGAAACTATTTAGCGTCTTTTTATTAAGATACATAGTGTACGTCAGTAATTTTGAATCCATTTTAAGTCAAATAAGGATTTCTATTAAGACAGAAGGTTAATTAACTCCTCGAGTATCATCATAAGCCGAAGGAGTATATTTCAAGACACTGCAGCTTTTATTATGAGCATTTTAACCAAAACAACGAGCCGCAATCACTCAAGAAACTCCTTACTTAATTAGTGATGTTTTACTGTTCCTAAGGGAAGTACAGTATTTCTTCTGTATTCAGGAACAAAGTTGATTTCATCCTTGACATTTATAAATTATAGGAAAAAAGGGTACATTGTTACGCTAAGAGCGGCAGCACACAATATATGCGGAATATAAATTATGTTGTCAGATTTAAAAATGTTAGAAAATAAAGAAACAAAGTTTATAGGATGCAGCACTATTGATGCTCTGGTTTTTATGAATTGTATAATAAGTTTGTACATCCTTCGCCTTTGCAACAAAATGAGATGTCTTTAAAGCTACCTTGACAAAAAAGGTCTTGAGTAAAAAATACTTCGTCCGTTTCCTGAATCCCTGTTTCAAGGGGATTTTTTTCAAGGCCCATTTTTCAAGGCTTTAGTCAATGCATGTTCTGTCAAGACGTTGGTCACAGCATTTTTCTAAGGGCTATTTAAGCTCGTACGGACTTTGCTTTTGCAAAAAAGGTATGAACGAAAAATACATTTTTTCTACATCCGTTAATTTCGAAAAATCCCGCTTCCTTTCACGATGGAAAGTCTTGCCTAGATGTTAAAACTTAATAGGTGCTGGTGACCCAACCCAGCTCAATATGTGCGGACAAAATGATGCAAATGCTGGTCGACTTACATCACACTCATAGCCATTGGCGCCAATTGGGAGGAGGAAGGCATTTTTCCCTATATTTTTGCCCCTCCCCTAGATTTGGAAAAATACCATCTAAAGATGGACTAGCTTGCAGATTGATTCTCTATTATTGACTTTAACCTTGATTGATGAGAACTAAACATATGTATATGATATTGTTGACCTTAACCTTGATTAATGATAACGAGCCAAAAATGTCAAAGGCTTTTTCTTAGCAGAAACTAGTAAAGAATGAATAATGTTGTCACCCAAGACACCCTTTTAAGTATACCATCATCTTGCACAAGAAAATTCAGTTTTTTTTTGTAAAAAAAAAATGGTTTTATTTTTGTTATTTATTGTCAATTACAATATTGTTATTTTTTGTTAATTACAGAAGCAACTATGTGTAGTAATTTCCTTGAAATGAGCCATTAAGTGGCTCTCGATGATGATACAGTGCCCAGCTAGCTGCAGAGAAGAAAAAACGAAAAAAAAGATGCTTCCCATGCAGAATTTACTAGGTTGCAGCGACTTTCCTTCCTTTTCAAGCCAATGGATTTTCCTTATTGTTCAACCTAAGGGACTGTAAGTTTCCTGTATAGGGTTTTCGGCCAAGACAAATCTAATGATATACTTTTGTTTCGATCCGCCACCCTTTTTAGGGGGTTTCAGGCTTTTTTTGGTTTCTACGCGACGTGTTTACTAGGTTGAAGCTACCGCTGCAACCGCGATATCTTGATTGATCCAGAAAAATAACCTGTGCTACAAATTCCTTGACAAAAAAATCCCCTTGATCAAAACAGGAAACAAGGCACTATTATAAAAAGTACTGGTTATTGTTTCATCAGAAACCAGGGACCTTACTTCTCTGCCTCGCATTATCAGCGAACGGTAGCTAAGGTTTAGCTGTTTCACGTATTCGACTTTGTGAGCATCCATTAAGCCAGTTAAGGTTCGTTTAGATTAGCTGCCTAACCTGGGCTTCCCTACGCACAACTAACTTATGACATAGGCGTCCCATAGAAAAGAGTTCGATTATTTATCGGTTTGATCACGGTATATACAAGCTTTTCAGATGTGTTTTGAACTAAAGGGGTTGTGCAATGCATATAAGAAACTTGACACATATAGGCTTGACGTAAACGAGGTATGTGCCTTCACTTATCTCGGCTGGACAAATGAATGCCTTGACGAAAAACCAACCCACCAAAAAATTTCTGGCCATTAAAGCTATTCTTAAACCCGAAAGACCACACGGGTCTTTCTGAACCGACTTGTCATGTCATAGAACTGCGGCATGGGTCTAGTTGCCTTAAATGTTCCACTTCATCAACAAACCTTAAGTCAAGTTAGGTTTGGCTAAATTAGACATCAATGCTAGGCTTGCCTACGTCAAACCAACTTGAAATAAACATGATGAACAAATACAAGCTATTTAACTGACTTTTGTACGTGCATAAAACGGGCATAGACGAGTGTTACTAGTACTTCTAAGTTTGTATTTAAGAATTTTGAGATGGAAGGGGTTGGTTTGGTGTGAAAACTTTCAACTTATAATCACTTAGTACGTCCGAAATAGACAAACAATGACCATTAAAAGGAAAAAATACCTATACAAGAATGAATATATCAAACATGACATGGCCAGAAAGAATTGTTTAGTGGCTCAAGTCCAAAATACCTCCAGGGTCCTTGCTGTGAGTGGAACTTTACACAACAAGTATTTCCGTCACTTGTCAGCGTGTCTTAGGTTATATATCTGCGCTAGACTAAAATTAATACAGATTAGTTAACAGAGTTTCTGATTCTATTGAACCTTGGGGATTTCAAAATACCGAACTCTATACCAAAGAATTCAGTACATATGGTCCTGGGCCTGGTTTGCAAGAGCTTAACAAATCTTTCCTTAAAGATAGAGCTTGTAAGGTCCTTGGCATAGATGAGCTTTATCCATCATTCCTTGACGTATCCAAGCTCCTCTTTAGAAAGAAAGACCTTGCAAACAAGCCTTGTCTTACCAAAAACCAATACCAGTACAGGAGCTCTCGCAGTACAGGAAACGTATCGCTCAAAAACAAATTTTTGCCTCTATTATATTTATTTAAAGTTGATAGTTTGTGAACTACGAATCTTTTATTAAGCATTTAGAAATAATAAATAAAATAGGTGCCACAACAACACAACAAGAGAAAAAAGAAGAAAATCTTATGTTTTGGTGTTAACAACAGGGAAATATCAATGGTGCCACCTAAAGCCCCTCCGAAAGGAATCTTTCCATCAGCCGCGACTTTTAATCCCCGATCGACAGTTGATTTAAACTGTTTTGCTTGTAATGCCATATGAATACTATTAAATAATCTATAGAATATAATTAGAACCATTTCCATTGGCACCAAGTGCGGAGGACTAGGGAGCCAGAATTAACCTCAAGACGTTGCTTAGGACGCCCCACCCTCAAATTAATTGAAAATTTTCATTGGTCCAAGCATGTTTTAACTCAAAATATATTAAGATGTTACGACGTACAGCGTGACCAACCCCAGTTACCCACAAAAAAAGCAAAATGTAAACATGAAGCATATGGTCATTCAAAGCTTAAATTGCATTTAAAAGGCTTTAGAAAGGTAAAACACAAGCTTTCTAGGAATTCAAAACGTAAAGCGTATGGCAAAGCTGTCCAGCCTCCTGGGTTCGCTGGTCTTAGTCGATAAGAAACAGACTTTCCCTGGAGTGGAAATAAACATCATTAATATATAAATTTATGAAACACTTACACAGTGTAATTCTTATCAGCTCAAATTAGCAAGACTTTCAGCTACGGCACCACCGATATGAGGCGACGAACAAACAAACAACCTTACAAGTAAGTACAATATTAACCTCAAACATCTATCTAGCCTATTCATCAAAAGGATTTTTATAATCGGCTTTAGACTCGTCTTCTTCCTCAAACGGATTGGCTGATGCCTCGAACGGGTTTGTACTACTGTCATCCAGGAATGGGTTGTTTACGTCATCTGGTGATTCAAACGGGTTAGTCCGCGATGTTGATGTTGTTTCTTTTGTAGTTACCACAACAGGCTCTTATAAGAAAAATATATCGTTTTCAGAAATTTCTTCTTTATAAATTGTTATGTAAAACAATTCACGAATATAAGTGAAATTGAATCAAATGTCACAGGCCCATTTTCAAGAAAACAACAACACACTGCGCTCCTTTGAGCACCCCAGGTAATTGAAAATAGTAGGTTGAAATTAAACTTAAAAGTATTTTCAAAATACTAAGGATTTCCCGTTATTCTACACCTTGTCTACGCACGAGGGAGATTGGCGGGGTATCCCCACACCCGAACAAATTACTTATTTTAAGTTTTCTTCATATGTTCTTGCAATTTCCATATAAATCACATGCACCTCTTCCTCTAAACAATCCTACGCACATCCCTATTTGCATTAACTTCATATGCCTTGAGGAGAAAATATGGCTGCAAACTAACTAAAAGGGTCTTCTTGCTTTGGAATCTTCGCTCGTGTAGGCAAAATCTTAATAATAGCGAGTATAAACATATCATCGGGCGTAAAAGGTGGATGAATATGAGGGTTGAATGGAGTACAGTTTTACCTAGCATCCTCAATTTATAACGTTTATTACCTTACACTAACTTTTTTTTATGAAAAGGGTAAGGGTATTTGGACCTTCTGCTTTGTATTCAAAAGAGTAAGCCAGAATGTATTTGGAGTTCACCATTTAGACCCCCCCCTCCAGTGAACCCAGTATAGTATGACCGATTCTAAGTATAAAAACTGGTAGTGAGTTGCCACTGATATGAATTTAATGTCAGAAAAGGCCTAATTAGGACCGGGTCGAATTAAGCTATTGAAATTCGAAGGGCGACATATAAAGCCCCTTCCCCCAAAACGAGGGAACTTTACAAAATATGGGACATCGGATTGAGGCCCTTATCTCTGGTAACGGGCTAAAACTGAAGCCATGAAGTCATGTTACAGGGTTTCCCTACTTAAAGTATTAGTTTGGAGCTACTAAAAGTACCTGTCAACGAAAACTTAAAAACATGGTTACTAACATTTTCAAAAACCTAGGCGTTTAATACTAGCCTATTGGGTAATGCAACAACCTCGGATTAAAAACGTTTTTAAAGCATATATGTTACTGTGAATGGCCGAAATCTGGTTAATGTCGACTTTCGCCGGTGAATGTTCGAAATTCCTTTTTCTCTGCTTGGATTCAATTAGCTTCGCGAATCAGCTTTTTCATTCTTATGCAATCCTTGATGGTAAAAGTTAAAGTTAGGCTAGGTTAGGTTAAACTAGGTTAGGTTCACCGGTGAATGTTCGAAATTCCCTTTTTTCTGTTTGGATTCAATTAGCTTCGTGAATCAGCTCTTTTATTCTTATGCAATCCTCGATGGTAAAAGTTAAAGTTAGGCTAGGTTAGGTTATATTAGGTAATAAATCTCAGAAACGGGTTAAAAACTTAACTCAACCTAACCCAACTTAATCTAACCTTTCACCATCATAAAACTGAAAAAGTTGACTGGTAACGCTGATTAAATTCAATGAGAAAAAAAAAAATATATTTCGGATATTCACAAGTGAATGTTGACATTCATCAATTATGGGCATTCACGGTAACATATACGTAAAAAAATACATATTATTCGCCTGTTTTGATCATAGAAATGAAAATATAAGAAATTTTTCCCCTCGTTGTTACTGTTAAATTGCGAATGCAGTATTAAAGTGGACCAACTTTTTCAAAAAATAACTTTCAAGATTTGCAATGACAGCACCCCAAGTTAAACAACTGAAATAGGATCGACTAAAATGACCAAATATATAACGAAGCAGACTTGGCATGATGTTTTTCTTTAGGGGGATACAATTCCTTGTATATAATATGTTGAAAAACACTAAACATTGAGATACGTCTTATATTTTAAGCACATTATTACAGGGAATTAAAAATGCTATTAAATGAAATATTGCCAGTAAATACTGTTGGCCACTTTCTTCGTCTTTTTTTTGTCAGGCATTTTACCACTAAGCCTACATTAGAAATAAATTTCAAGCTAATCAGAGAATTAAAGCCTTAGTTATTAAGCGTCATTTGGCTATTGTCCAAATCCTTTCTCCTCGAGCCTGAGAAGCATATATTTCTTTCGCATGTATTTGACTAGCAATATTAAAGCTAATCTTTCACGTTTTTCTGCACTCAGGCCTGACTACAAAATTAAAATCAGAGAGGTGTAGGCTTAGCAGTTTGATGACCAAACAACGAACTCCCTACCGTGGTAAAAACATGTTAAAATCTGTAAAAAAAAAAAAAAAAAAAAAAAAAAAAAAAAAAAAAAAAAAAAAAATCCAAACTCAATTAGGGTTCGGCAATATTAAGTCTCATTATAGTAGGATATCTACAGGCTAATCTTTGCACAAAAGACCAATTAAAGAAAAGCTTACTGTCTTTGTTCACTGATATTGAAGCATAAGCTTTATCGGTCCTGAGCCGACCCTCTGATTGTGGCGAAGAAGAAAAGTCTCTTGTCTCCCTTTGTCTGATTTTTGCTTCATTTGTTTCTTTTAAATGGAATGTTTGCCTGTCCTGAATTCTGAGTCGAGCCTCACTCAAAGGTTCATTTTCTGGCTGACTAATTTTCTCTGGAACACATTAGATACAAATCAGCTACTCCAGAGTTCAATATCACATTTAAATTAAGGTTTATAATGTATCGCTACCCAAAAATCTATTGTAATATCTGGTATGTCTATAGTTTTTCATAGGAAAAAAATTAATGTTTGTAAAACTATTCGCCGGAACAATTGAAAGAAGAAAAAAAAGTATGCAGCTGAATAATACCGCTCTAACCTGTACATGCATGCATACATACGTGTATTCAAACGCCAGTAAGCATATACACAAAAACAAAGGAGAAAAAAGACATTAACACTCAGCAAATTTAAGTCACTGCCTTCGCACTTCCACGCCATTCTCTATAAAACATCCTAACGCAATAATTAAGTCTCTCAAAATAGTCTTCAAAATACTCAAAAAGCGGCCCAGACCATTCCCAACCTCAACAGAGAGGGGGCAAGCGCATCTGTCTCCTGAACCATCCCCAACATAGAACTCTCAGTGTCTTTTACGCAATGGTATACAATTTTCCCGCACTTTCAGCCAACACCTGAGGGCTATTCACGGGAGGTTCCGTTTCAAATACAAACCCACTCCATACACTTCTTTAATCTGGCTATAAAACGCAGGCTTCTAGATTTCTTCAGGTCAGTTATCCAAACCTAATTCTCAAGGGTGCGATACAAACTTACCGAGAAAATTTTACCGAGAACCCTGACCCTCACTCCATTTCCACGAGAGACCAGCAGTATCTTTAATCTGTTGCGACTAAGCTGCCTTTTAAGAAGACATCAACAACCTTCTGTGTAGGCCGCCTTTCCCAGGTAATTATCAGGCAAGCGTGTTATCTGTAGCAAAAACTTAATCACTTGTATGGACCTCATATGGCGCGGATCTGTTAGGCCCAGATCACCCTTATGGACCAAATTAATAAAATTATTTCAGTAGGCTACAGCTCTTTTGAAATGCATAAACTGCAGGAATTCGAGTTTTTTCACCATAGCAATCCCCCAAAACTTGCAACAATAATGGGCGACAGGTAGGATCCTAGTCGCGAAGAAGTACTTGTGCATCTTCATATTCTTAATTTCCTTAATACGATTTTGTCGAAGTAGAGCACAAGCAGTTGCCTCACCCCGTGAAATCATCAAATTAGTATCCTCGGTCCAATTGCCATTTGCTGTTACCACGAGTCCTAGATATTTACACTTAAGGATCCTTTCTATTGACTCTCCATTATAGGTAAGCGAATATTCCTAGGGTTCTTTGGGTTTCCTACTTTGGAAGATGACAATATTGATTTTATTTTAAATATTTTTTGTCAAATACAAAAGCACGTAGATGTGATAAATTCCTGAAGTAATAATATAAGCTACTACATTGTTATAGAAAAATGCAGTATTTCGTAAAAAAATTTCTTTTAATTTTCTTAAGTACAAAAGGTTTTTAACCACAACAATTTCCTTTAAAAAGAGCCATTAAACAGCTCTGTATGATGTTCCAATGCCAAGCTATCTGAGGAGAAAAAAATATGCCATTTATGGAGAATATCCTGGTTGCAGCCACTTTTCTTCATTTTCAAGCCAATATATTTCCCTTTTTGTTCAAGCCTAGGAACGGTAAGTTTCCTTTACAGGGATTTCGGCCAAGGAGGTTCTAACAGTGTACTTCTTGTTTCGATGGGGTTATTATATTTCTTTGTATTGGAGGCGATCGTCTCTTACTAGGTTGCTCGCTACCGCTGCAACCCAGATTTATATAATTTTTTTTTGTTAATTACAAAAGGTTTCTACATAGAGCGATTTCCATTAAAATGAGCCATTATACAGCTCTCTATTATGATGATTAAATATTTTACGATTATGACGGTATTCATCAATCTTGACCATGAAAATGCAGCTTTTTCATAAGAAAATGATTTTATGTTAAAAATAACTTTTTTTATTATAAAACGTCTTTAACCCCATCAATTTCCTTTAAAATGAGCCATTAAACGGCTCTCTACGATTTCCAGTGCCCCGCTATCTGAGGAAAATATGAAGAAGAAGAAAAATAGACGTCGTATATGCAGAATATCGTGGTTTCAGCCACTTTTCTTGATTTTCACGACAGTGTTTTTCACTTGTTGTTCAGGCCAAGAAATTATAAGTTTCCTATACAAAGATTTTGGGCAAGGCGGTTCTAATAGTGTACTTCGTTTTTTGATCTGATTCTAGTCTTACGAGTTATGGTCAATTCCATCTTTTACTATGGGGCGTGATCATCTCTTACTATGTTGCTAGCTAACGCTGCAACCCGGATGCGTATAGCTTCAACTTCTTGGATTCTAGGTGATGTTCAGTTAAATTCATGAGAATATGGAGCTCACTAAATTTGTTCGTCAACGAACAGTATACAAGAAAATAGGGTATTCACTGGTGATACAACTAGGATCCATCTCCTCTAAATCATTAATATGCAGAGTAAAAGGTTTCAGTAACAACATACATCCTTGGCAGACCCCTCTAAGGGTTCTGAATGGCAAAGATACACCATGTTTAGCAATAATAAGTACAGTTAAAGCTATCTCACACATATAAATTAATAAATAATAAAAAGTCTGAGCGGACCTATCTTAACAAAGCATGGAAATAAAATGTACGTATCAATACTATCAAATGCCTTTTAAATGCCTATAAAGGCAAAATGAAGCTTATATTTTCCCCTGCAATATTTTCCAATGAGGATCTGGAGTTTAAATACACGGTCTGTAGTTGAATACCTTTTCCGGCATGCTCCTTGCGTCTCACTGACAATATTTTCCTTATGCAGCCAACACCCTAATCTGATATCTAGAACCTTTCCCAAAACTTTGCTAATTGTTGGCACAAGACTAATAGGACGATAATAACTATTTATCATAAGGCCACCCTTTTTAAATAACAGTAGTATAGCCGATATATTCCATGGTACTTACCAAATACATGAATCCAGGACCGCATTAAACAAAAATAGTAGAACCGGCAATAGGTGGTCAATTAATTTCTTCTACATTGTTGACGGGATTCCTTCGATATCCCGAGAAGATCCTCCTCGGTGGCTCTTGGTACTTTATTTTAACTCCCTCTCTGATATCTCCTGTGTTAGCTTGTAAGAATACTCCGAGAGTAACAAAATCAAAGAGAAATCGCAAGATGAAGAAAACAAATGGGACTACGGCCAGCAGAAGAGCAAGACAAACTTAAGCGACAGGGATATTTCGCCTGTGTTAAACGCTAAAAAACAAAGATAAAATCTAAACTAACCTAAAATTAAATAAAATCTAAAACCAAGAAATAAAAAACCACCAATATCTATATATATAATTGTTGCTACTGTGATCGAGCACCGCAAAAGCTAAATAGAGTTGCTTCAATGAGAACACCGAAGCGACTAGATCTTTCGGCTTTAGATATTTCATTACTCAGAGAGTGGAAATCTACTGACCACTGCATCGATCACCTCTCTATATGCTTCCAGGTAGATGAGTGCCCGGCCAGCTAAATCTCTATGACTCACAAGATTTTGAAATAAGTCGGTCATGAGTTATCTTCTGGGATCACTTTTGACTAGTCACGTGACACTCGTAAATGCTTCCGAAACTCGTTAATACTGGCTGATCTATAAGCTGGAAAACAATTCCCATATTCTTTAATTTCATATAATGTGTATGCAAATAATGTACATAATGCAAGAAATTACATCAGGTAGTTTTTAAGTACGATGCCCTTATCAATCTACAAGTGCCAATGTGTCTTCATATCCTTACAATCATCACTCATCTGTCTTTAATAAATTTCTTTATTAAATAACACCCCTGTCTTTAATAACACCTCTCAAGATGTAACCAGTGGGTAAATACTCAGTGAAGGACTATTAAGAGCATAACCATTCAGTTTCGGAGTAAGTCTTTAAGTCGTATTTATGCTCAATTGTTTCTGGTCCTATCAATATACTTCCATCCCCCCCCAATATATATATATATATATATATATATATATATATATATATATATATATATATATATATATATATATATATATATATATATATATATATATATATATATATATATATATATATATATATATATATATATATATATATATATATATATATATATATATATATATATATATATATATATATATATATATACAAGAATGAGGCATTATGTAAATTGCGGTCAAGTGAGTTGGTTACAAACTGACAATGAGGGTGAAGTAGAAGACCCAACTAAAACTAGTTGCGAATTCATAATAGCTTGTAAGCACATACAAAAAATATGAGTATATGTATATAGCGTTCTTACGACTATCATTTAGATTTAAACTTACTTGAGATATTGAAAATTGTTGTCATATTATAAAACCATAAAACAGCGAACACAAGAAAAAACCCAGAAGATAAAACACACAAAGTGCAGAAGAAAAAACCCATGAAAAATATAAATTCTAAAATAGACACTTAAAATAAAGCTGGAATACGCAGCAGAAAATTTAAGCTAGCTGAAACTTAATTTGAAGTAACTGAAAAAAAGAAAATTCTTTTCTATTATTCTCCATGACCACACTGCCTTTTCTATGACGAAATCAATAAGAATTCTAAATAGGGATAGGTCCTTTTATTAGACAGTGAAACGAAAATATAAAACAAAGACTCTAAATATTTCGATGACACAGTCAGTCATCATCATCAGTAGAGTTACTTGTAACTGATGATGATGACCGACTGTGTCATCGAAATATTTAGAGTCTTTGTTTTATATTTTCTTTTCACTGTCTAATAAAAGGACCTATCCCTATTTGGAATTCTTATTGATTTTGAAAATCCTTTTCATTATAAACTCCTTAAATGTGTCCAGATCAAGCAAGAAAATTTAAATTCTACAATCATGATTTTCATAAAATTGTAGTAGCAATGGGAAAAATCATCATAGTTTGAATCATCTATCCCAAAACGTGAAAAGGGCATAACAGTATTGATACAAGTATATCTTATTTTCTTTCTTTCTTCATATTAAATAGTGCTACACAAAAACTACTGCTTTTACATCTTTTTTACTTTATATCCTTGCTTTCCATATCACTTTCCTCCCTTTGTTTCTCCCTCTCTTTCTTCAAATACTCAGAAACATTTTCAAAGTGTAATATTTCTTATTATTACAATCACAAAAACAGAAAGAGAGACAAAAAATTACAACTGACTGTTTTCAATTTTCACCAAATTTCTCTCTGTTGAAGTTTGCAAACTTTTCACAAGAAGAAGCGCTTAGCAGAGCTTCCAAAATTACCTAGTGAAATTTAGCAACCATTTTCAAACATTTAAACCTTCCAAAGATATGCCCTCTAAAAGCAAAAAAAAAAGTCAATACCTTGTTTCAGTTGGGGTTTGGCACTTTTCGAAAGAATTTTTGCTTCTTGTTGATTAAACAGTCCTTTGCCAAAATATTCCGCAACCACACTAAAACAGTCTTCGGCTTCGGAAATTTGCTTTTGAAAAAAAGAATCGATATCCACACCAGGACTGGGTTCCTACGGTAATGACGAATCGTTCATAAACATGTTCATTTATTATTGGTAAACAAAAATTCGAAAATTTAAAGAGATAATTAAAGACTAATTGTAAATAATTTAAAATACAAAGCCTGTAAAATTTTTTGCAAAAATTAAGGAAAATCGAAATAATACAAAAAATCTACGACGCTGATGAAGCTAAATAATAATGATGGAATGCAAGTTAGTGAATGTTTGAAAGAAAATTAAGGTTTAATTATGGTGTAATATTTCAAGACACATTATCCAAATAATAATCCTCTTCTTCTCAAGGAAACTTTAGGTCAAAAGAATTTGAGGTGCAACCACATGCGACTTTTAAGATTTGGACTCTAATATTGTAACTAGTTGTCTATTAATTTTAAATGATGAGGGTGATAGAAAATGGCTTGAAATGCATTGATCTTATTACATCCCCACGCTGAAACATTATTTTCCTTCAGAATCTTAGAGTAGTTATGTCACATTCTTCTTTTGTGGAATATAGAAATAATACTTCTTGAATTAAAGCATTTCCTGCTGCACGATACTTTTAAAAAATTCGTTCACTTTCAGATATCTTTTCAATAACAGCAAAAATTTAATTTTTTAATGTAATATTATAATTAATCATATTAATATCGTCTGGCCTAAGCTATTTCTGAAATAAATAAATTCTGAGACCACACTGGCTAATCATGACAAAACGATAGAAACCGTAAAGAAGAGAAACGAGGATAATAACAGCCAGTGAAAAAGAAGCAGATTACAATGCAAATATTTCGGTCAAGACCTCCGCTTGACCGTCCTCAGTGCAGAATAGCAAAAAAACTACCGATAAAAATCCAAAGATAACATTTTAAAATCAACCTTAAAACAAAGACAAAACTAAAATATGAAGACCCTCTCGAAGTAACAATGAAAGGGTGTTTTTATTCAGTTACCCTTTCATTGTTACTTCGAGAGAGTCTTCATATTTCAGTTTTTGTCTTTGTTTTAAGGTTGATTTTTTATATTATCTTTGGATTTTTATCGGTAGTTTTTTTACTATTCTGCACTGAGGACGGTCAAGCGGAGGTCAACCGAAATATTTGCATCCTAATATGCGTTTTTTTTTCACTGGCTGTTATTATCCTCGTTTCTCTCTTCTTTACGGTTTTTATCGTTTTGTTATTTCTGACACCTTTCTACTGTCTTTACTTAGTAACAATTCTTTAATCTAATCATTCCTTGGCTTCCTCTGCTTTTTTCTTGCGACAAACTTCATCTAAGTAAACGGATCATTCATTTACAGTTTTTAGCTCAATTTGAGCTCATTTAATTCAGCTTCACATATTTTTTTATTTAGCACCATGATGAAACTACGGACAAAAACATGCTGCGGTTGAAGTTTTCTTAAGCTTCAAGTCTCAAGCCAATGAACAGGAAAGATTGAAAATAGCTTCAACTTCAACAATTTGACGTGGTAATATCCAATACAGGCTCCTTGTGTAGTACAGCGGCATTCAGTTGAATTGCAAAAGTAAGGACAGTTAAGTATGCTAACCAATGCGTTAGGTGAAAAAGAAATACTACCCAACGTGCAATTTAAATGAAGACTCATGAAACTATGTTATCCAGATTTATCACAAATATACAAACACGCATTTACGAGATATTTTGGGATTTCCTAGTAATTTCATAGAAGTTGCTCAAGTTGTAGCAATTCATGATTTCCATTTAAAAGAATTTTTTCTTTTTTAATCTAAAGTTGACATTTCTATCTGCACGATAAATTCTTTTATAAAAGCATTTCCGTCATACAATCGGAACGTTCACCATTAAAGAAGTTTGAAGTCCATAAAAGTAACTTACGAGACAAAAGCTCCCAAAGCACAAGTGACTAAAAATTTACTATCTTACTCTCAATTACTATTGTGAGCGACAAGAAGGCACACACTCACGGGGTTTGAAGGGTGGGGGGGGGGATGAGCCCACACACACCAGGAAGTATAAAGACTGTGAGATATCGCGTATAACTATTTCAGGTAATTCACCCTTTTTACATTTTTTTTTCCAAATTGTTCTCAAACCCGCTTCTGAACCAAAATACCACCTATGTCCCTGAAAACCAGTAAGCAATTATTTAATCCGGCTTTATTTAATAAATAAAAACAAATCCAGATGGGCTCAGTTCAATGTTGTTTCGAAATAAATTAGGATAATTTAGAACCTTTTATCAAGTGCTAAAACTATATCGACCAATAAAGGAGCTAGAACCTAGTTTACTGACAAATATCGAGTTTCAGTTGTACAGGGATACGAGTGTTTTGAAAACGTAAAAAAGGAGACTTGGTCACTATAATACTTGTCTGCATCTCTGATACTTTCTTAGACCACACTGGCTATACATGACGTATGAAGCTAAGAGAGGAAAGGAAATAATAAATGAAAAAAAAGGGTGAGAAAACGAGGATTTTGTCAGCCAGTGGTAAAAGCAAGAAGACGAAAAACAAGCAAATATTTCGACAAGGACTTCCGCCAAGTCATCCTCAGTGCCTAGCAAAAAAGAAGAAAAGAAAAAAACACAACAGAAATCTATCCTTTTGGAGTTTACTGTACAGGATACGAACAGACACTGAATGAAAGACCAAGCCAAAAGGAATGAAAGACAATATTTACCAAAGAGACTGAGCAAGAATGTTTTGCCTCGCGATACTTTTTGCTTTTGTGCAAATTCGGTTTTCATTAGGTATGCAAATAGGTTCTCTTAAATTATGACTTAGTACAAATATCAATTGAGTCTTTTAGTATTAAATTGTTATAAATTGGGCTTAATGAAATGTCTCCGGTGTCTCTATTTATAGCCAAATTTATGTTTATATATTTTTTTTATCTCAATTACCTTTTTAAAAGATTGCAATAGGCTATTTACAGTAGATATTAAAGTTGCCTCTTCAAAAAAAGTCAGATGTGTCGGATTTTCAAAGATATACAGGGCAAAGGCGGAATCAAAGTTGCCGTTTTTATTTTTCAATCTCAGAGACTTATCTAAATAAGTCCCTATAAGTCCCTGATAAGTCCCTATAAGTCTAATAAGTCCCTGAGATTGAAGAATAATAAAAATGACAACTTTGATTCCGCCTTGGCTCAGCATATTTTCGAAAATCCGATACATCTTGTTCTTTTTGAGGAGGCAACCTTAATATCTACTGTAAATGGCCTACCGCAGTCTTTTAAAGAGGTAATTGACAAAAAAAAAAAAAAACTGAGACAAAATTGAGATAAAAAAAAGTCGTTTTTCGATAAAAAAACGACTGTTTTAAAAACGTAAAAAAGGAGACTTGGTCACTATAATACTTGTCTGCATCTCTGATTAATATAATCTTCAAGGGGAAGAGCAATTAAGTTAAGCAAACAGAGCAAAACCAACTTAGCATGCGGACAAAAGTAAACATATAATCAAATGGAAATTATTAGTCAAAATGATTCCCAATGAAACGAGTACTTACCAAAGCTTTCATCTGCTCCCTTATTCTTTTATTTGCTGGCAGACACACAATACATTCGTTTTCATCCTCGGTGTAACTATCAAAACACCTAAAAATAATACTTTTAATATGTTAATTTTGATACCAGATCCTGACTAGGGCTCAACACTGTTTCCATTTTCTAGAAAAAAAGAAACGAAACGAAAAAAAAAAACAGAAACAGGTCCGTAAAAAACGACCTGTTTCTGTTTTTTTTTAACAGAAAAACAGCAGTTTTTTATAAAAAGAACAGATGTTTTAACAGCTGTTTTTGTTTTCGCTTATCTTTTAGGATGTCGCACCCTGTCATCTATACTGGGCAAGATTATATGCTGAAATTCCCAAGCTAGCGTAAAGAAACCGCCATGAAAAAAAAATCCCAAATCGACTAATGCATCTCTTTTTTAATCAACCACATGCATATACGATACGACCCCGTCTGTACAGGTGATTCTAAACCTATTAGAGGACCTGGGCACAGAAAAATTTTGTTCTTGCAACCTCAAGATGTTGAACAGCGGAGCATGAAATAAAAGGAACAAACTTTTTTTTCTAACACTAAAGCACAGCAGTTTCGAATAAAACGGAAGACAATGTACCCTGTGATTCACTACTAACTTCCAGTCTGCACTATGATCAGTTAATTTTTATCCAACCAGTTTTGAGGTTCAAACTTCTTCCTATGTAGCAAGTTCAAACTTTGGACTTGTCACTTAGAAATATTCTTGTTTCAAGGGTTCTGTCAGTTGTACTAGCACATTGCTTGTGAATAAAGTAGCAAGCAATACTAAATGTCTGCTCCCCGGGTACACTCGTGGCTGGAACCACGAGATGATCAAGTGCATATTT
Organism: Artemia sp. Qi Xiang Cuo; assembly: GCF_049724085.1. Classification (NCBI taxonomy): domain Eukaryota; kingdom Metazoa; phylum Arthropoda; class Branchiopoda; order Anostraca; family Artemiidae; genus Artemia; species Artemia sp. Qi Xiang Cuo. Next base: position 47,005,600 of record NC_142801.1, on the reverse strand, counting down.
TGTGGGCTCATTTGAGTCTGAATCTTAAAAGAACAACAAGTCTGGTAATTGGCACAGTGGAAGGTTGAAAAAACGCTTTAAACTGGCGCTATTGATCTCAATTTACAAAAAGGGCACTAACTGTAAAAGCAATTCTTCGATAGAGCCCTCAATCGTCTCTCTACAACTATCCAGTGACCTGTGGGCGTTTGGGGAAAAAAAAGAAGCAGAAAATAAAGATAAAGGAGACACATCAGTGCTATCCATGCTAAAAATACGATCTTATTTGGTGTTTAGGGTGGGGGATTGTATTCCTCCGGTTAGGTGTTTTTGTCCATGGTAATTTCAATGGTGTGCTTTTTATTTTGGTCCAACGCCATTTTAGAGAAGTTTCAGACTTTTTCTCGAAAATAAAAAAATTGTTTTTAGGCTCAAGATTTACATTGAAGTTTAACGTGGGTAATAGTTAGCATTCCTCAATCAGCATCAAACAATTTTCTGCATAAAATAGTTTACCTAAAAACACATTTTTTTTTCTATTTTCGGTTACTATGGGCCGAGAATCACTCTTTACTAGGTTGCAGCTACTGCTGCATCCATGGCGTCTAAAATTCGTTGAGTATTGGCCATTAGTAATAAATTATTAGAGCCAACTTTTCTACTGAATTGTAATATTAAAATCCTTTCCACTTCTTTGCAAACTCCTCGACCTTACTTATTTTGTTCCAAGATCTAATTTAACAGTTCTGCAAGCTTCTTGCTCTGTTTCGGACCAACTTTAAAGTAAATATTGAGGTCCAGGTTCTCAATCTCCGAAGGATGTCTTGGAGTTAAACTAGAGCTTATTCTTAGCGGACAAAGCATTAGTTACAAGAACTAACTAAATATATATAAATAAAAAACAGAGTTAATTACCGACTGGCGATTTCTTCTGGGCTCAACAAGATAGACGAGCACTATCTCTTAATGGGCTTTGACTATGTTTTTCGTATTCCAATCTTTTGTAGTATCTGATCTTTGGACAGAGGTTTTTAGTCCTGTTTTGAGAAAACTCGTCATCAACTTCGCTCAGACTCTCTAATTCTATTATATTTCTATTCTCACCTAAGGGAGCGAGCTGAAACGATCTGCTAAGTAAGCTCGTGAGTGACTGTTTGGCCGCCACTCTCTCCACAAAAGTCATTCATAGGCAAATGGATAAAAGCAAGCTGCACGTGGATAAAGTTCCAATTTGAATTTAGGGTCGTGAAGAAAGTTCTTCTTCAACCGGAATAAAAGCTTAGAGAGAATTTTCAAGTTGGTTCGTCGGTCTCACCTAGCAAAAACTTATCAGCCCCTTCACGAGCATATGAGATTGCTCGATGTTGTGTAGGTAGATCTACTGGCTATTTTAGTTGCCTCTTCAAAAGAGCAAAACCAACTAGATATGCTCTGAAGAATCAACCATTCCTGTTCGAACAGTTCAGCGGGCATGTACTGACAGAGTGCAAATCGAACATAGGAAAACTTGGATCATATTCATAAACAAACGAATTTAAATTTAGCCACAACAGCGCCAAAATAGTCAAACACCATGTCGTCAGGGTTAGAAATACTCAGGGTTAGATAGCTATGTGGTTAGAAACCACGGCACTATCTATAAAGCAAACTACCTCGTCGCTCATCGTGATACTTCAGTCCTCGGAATCTATACCTCTATTTTCTGTAATTCTTTTAGATTTTGATTGTCAGTATCTACAGAAAGTCTTCACCTAGGTTAAATTTCAATTTTTTTTCAGGTACTGTGTTTCCTAACGAAGCAAAAAATTTCGACTGTGGCCAAGAAGACCTCTTGGTCTTCTCTGTGGCCAAGAACTACATTTCGCCCTTTTTTCAAAGTCCAGTAGAGTGCATATGCAACAATTCCTTATGCCCTCAAGTGACGTAAACGTCCGTTATGCATTGCAAAGGAATAGTTTCACTTTTCTGCAAATGCATTAAAAAGCCTCTACATTTCAAAAGGAGTCTTTTAATATTGAAATATTATAAATTGGGCTTAAGGAAATATCTCCTGTATCTCTATTTATCCAAAATAGAGGATTGGAATGCTTATCCAATGCAATTGGTGAATTTTCTTTCATTTATTTCTTGTTGGTTTTTTGATTCAGTATCTTTTCTCTTCTTGCTGAGATCACTTCAAAAGGCTAGATTTTTTTTTTGTTTCTTTTTTTTTATGAGCACTGAGGACGACTTGGCGGAGGTCCTTGTCGAAATATTTGCTTGTTTTTCGTCTTTATATTTTGCTACTGGCTGACAACATCCTCGTTTTTTCTCACTTATTTGATTTTATTTTTCATTTATTATATCTTCTTTTTTCTTTGTTTCATACGTCATGTATAGCCAGTGTGGTCTTAGAACGCATTAACTATGGAAAATAGACGAAAACGGAGAAGAAGCGCAAATTCTTTATTTCTGATACATTTTTTAGTTTTCGTCTTTTTTTAATGCCTTTTGTTGCCATATTTATATTTACATACTTTAAGCTACTGCTTTTAATTTGTATTTGTTCACTTTTGTCGTTTTTTTTGTTGATGGCACAAAAACAAAATAATTGTCTGGGTCATTCAAGGAGGATACCTAGATGACTTGGAAAGAGTTGATTATTTAAACAGATAATTCTCAGGAGACTTTCATGACCTTATAGTCAAATACACCAACATATAGAACGTCTGAAACAGAGGAGCGTCCATTGGTAGAGCAGCTTCAGAGATCATAAGGTTCGTTGGCATATATGTAGCATTAAGGGTTTTCAAGTGTAGATAGAAAAACTCTCAATCAATCACAAAATAGCTTACATACTTATGCTCTGTAAAGATAACCCTTAAAATAACTAATTTCAATATGTAAACTTTGTGTAACTGTGCGTCAACCAAATGTCCACGCAATATTAACATTATTTTCCGTTTTATTCCTAGAAGGGGGGCATAATAAATTGGTCTAATTTGAAGAAACTTTTTTAAAAAATCCTCATAGTTCACAAAAACTAATGTACATACATAAAGTAGATGGGAAAATTTGACAGGTTCATGAAAATACATGTTCTCTTTATATCCTGTAGGTTACAACTTTCTGGAAGATATTCACTAAAATTCATGAAACAAAATTCGCTTCATTTTTTCCGTTTCACCGATATTTGCTCCGCATGGTAATATGGACATGCAGCTCCCGATTGGTTAAAAATTATAGGATGGCACATCCAGAAATGGAAATTTTGAAACTATGTGAAAAATAAGAATAAAATGGTAGGTTACTCTTGGTTTAGCGTTCGTCTTAGATTCATATTTGCGTTATGAACTTCTTTTCTAGTTTTAGACTACACGTACATGCTGCTGTCGTTGTTTTGCTAGTGTGAACTAAATAATAGAAAATTAAATTTTAGAGATAAAATAGGGAATACAAAGAAAGAAACAACAAAAACTCCTTTTGTCACGGATTACATTACCATTTTTTGTCCCGGTTGTGTTTGAGGCTTTAGAATGCTAAATTGTGTTTAAGCCCACAGTATGGTCGAATTGACTCCCTTTCTGGATTCAATAGTCACTTTTTTTTGGAATTTCGGGATATTAATCCTTATTTTTATGACATCTCCTTGCGGATTGAGACTCAATTTAGTGTGTTAATGCAGAAATTAAAAAAAGCACCTTTAAGTGGAGTATTTCTAAACAGACCATATAGCAGAAGTACTATCAAATTAAAAGAAGTAACCTTACCGTTGATGAAAGGAATGTTGGCAGAGAAAATGAACACTTGGCATGTCTAAAGGTTGAGAACAAACACTGCATTTAGAACCTTGAAAAACGATAGCCCTAGAAAAAAAAAAAAATACATATATTTTTATCTCTTTTTTACTGTTACTTTAAATTGTGTCAAAGATGTAAGATTCATTCTTATCAAATGGGCATAATAACTACATTTGTGTGAAGTTTTCTTTTTATACATAGCCTACGTTCTATATATTAATATTTCTTTAACTACTAAGCAAATAACAAAACACAGCATAAAAGGAAAAAGTCTACCTACATTCAGAAAAATTCAGATATATTCAAATAAACTTTGACCTTTACCTGAAACTCCTTAAGTCAGGGGTTCGAGTCCTGGTGTCACTAGTTAGGTCGTTTGAAACGGGGGTCAATAGTGTGACCCTGTAAGCTAAGCCAGAGTCGACCCAGCTCCAAATGGGTACCTGGAGAAATCTGGGGGGAACACACGGGAAGCGTTGGATGATTTGCCCCCTACCCCCAATGGCACTCCCGGCCAAAGGTATTGAATCATCGGTACCTGCGCAACGCAGACCATTGGTCAGCATGACAAAAAAAACACAACAGACACAACAAACACAACAGAATCTAACCTTTTGGAGTTTACTGTACACGATATGAACAGACACTGAATGAAAGACCAAGCCAAAACGAATGAAAGACAATATTTACCAACCACATCTATTTTATCTATTTTAAAATTTCTATTTAAAATTTCCCAACCACAAATGGGACTTCCGGTCAAAGGCATTGAATCAGGAGATCGGTACCTGCGCAACGCAGGTCATTGGTCAGCATGCGGAAAAGTTTTTTAAAGTTTTTTAAAGTTTAACTGAAACCCAGAAATTAAGTTAAAAAAAAGTTTTGAACAGTTCAAGTTCTGCTGGGTACCGTTGGCACTAGTACTTTTCAATTCCTATTAAACGCAAATTAAAGCATAGAATTTATCTCCTGTTATTGCCTCTCATTACAGGCAATCTAACGGTCTTATGTCAATTTTAAATTCTTGGTCAACATGCCTGAGACTCTAGGCAGGCATGCCTTTCCAAAAGCTAACAAGGCACGCCCACCTATGGTCTTAAGAAGGTTGACCAAGGCACACCCACCTATGGTCTTAAGAAGGTTGACCAAGAATTTAGAATTGACATAGGACCATTAATTTGCTTGAAATAACAGGCAGATAAATAACAGGCAAAAAAAAAAAGACAGATAGTCCAATTAATTGAGAGGCAAATATTTAAATGGCTGGGGCACGGGTAATTGGCGGGAGTATGCATGACTCTCTTATTGAACACATACTTTGTTATTTTTTTGGAAAGGCATGCCTGCCTAGAGAGTACAACCTGTCAATTTTACTCTTTGATGTTAGCACTAAAATGGTGTTAGCATGCAAGAAGGGACACATCAGCAACAACTGAAACAAAATTTAAAGTGGGGCAAAATGTATTTTTCAAAATCTTTGTTTTTCAATTTTTGCAATGAACATACTAAAAAAAGGCATTTTAATAAAATTAATCCCCAAAAAAGGTATTTTTCAAAATCTAAGGGGGGTGATTTTGGTTCCACCATTTGGGTCAACATTAAGAATAAAAAAATACACTTTTTATAGTAGTTCAATAAAAATAAGGATATATAAAGTTTTTCTGAATAACTGAAGAGCAATAGTTTTTTGAATAGCAATAGTCGCATTGTATTGTTTTTATTTACCGGAGGAAACAGGCTGGAAATTTAAGAGCTAAAAATATAAATTTAAGAATCTTCACTTGGGGCTCATAAATTTTAAAATATCTAGCTTTCAATACATCAAAATTAGATGTAAGAGATCCAGTGCAATGCTTTGAAGATTTAAGGGCGACTTAAAAAGAATGCTCCCATTCAAACTTGACCGCCCATGCATTATTGCGAAAAAACAAGATAATATCAATTTAGTAAATACTTTACCCTTCTTCAAGCTGCTTAATTTCACCTCTGATTTTCTTACAATCCTCTCTAAGCTCCTCGATAATTCTTTCATCTTCCTCTTTGGAGTTTTCTTCCGAAACAAGCATTCTCAAAAGAAATTCTCTCGTTTTTCCAAGATCAACAGTAGGAGACTTACAAAGTAATTCAATTACTAACAAAGGAGACATCAACCGCTCTTTCTCTAAAAAAAAAATGGTTGAGAAAAAAAGTTAAATGCCTTTATGGTAAGTTCATTTACGCTGGAGAAGCGGTCTCATAGCTTTTAAAAAGGTTTACTTGACAAACGAAAACACAATTCTTGGCAAGTTTTTTTTTTCAAATATGAAAGTCTATCTGACTGTTTTTTCTATTCGACTTTTTGCAATTGTATAAGCCTTTCAAGAAGAAAAGGTTTCAAGTTAGCAAAACACAAGAAGATATGGATGAGATGTTGCAAACCATTAAAGCATATCAAAAGATGATTTCTCCAATAGGAAATGCACCAGCCTATATTACAGATGCCATTCTGAATTCATATATTCCATCTATATAGTATGAACGCTATATCATTTTTCGACGGCTGTAATCACACGCAGCGAAACCATTGCCAGAGCATGTCTAAACTTACCGTTTATTACAAATCTTCTGAATAAGATTAGTTATCGATTTACGTAGAATTTACGTATAAACCTGTAAAATTACTACAAATGGCGAAAATATCCCCTTTTCTAACGCGTATGCCTTAAAAGTTAATTTCAGTGGGAAAAGATTCATTTTTCATTTTTAAATACGATAGATAGGAGCACAAGACCTTTCAATGTCCGATTGAATGAGCCTTCTCCGGAGTTTTTACGATAACACCTTCTATACGCAGTGGCCAGGAGGGAAAAAATACATGGAAACCATATTTCTGTTTACTTGTGCAGCTTCTTTGCTCTGCCTATGATAAAAGATGTGTATTTTGAGTCTGAAAAATCTTTGCAATTAATTTCATTTTTTTATGGTTCAAAATTTTAACTTTTGCATGCTCCAGAAGATGCATTTTGAAAGGTGTCCGGAATCATGTTGTGCTCTGTATCCCCAACCTCCTTCTTTATCAATTGCCGGTTTTGACATATTTTCCTTAGTAACCTTTCTAACGCGTGTGCCTTAAAAGTTAGTTTTCAGTGGTAAAAAATTTCTCAACTTGATAACTAAAATATAAATGCGATCGATAGGCGGAACTGCTCGGGGTAGGAAGTTACGGTCGCACTTTTGATGCATACTCAGGTGGCACTCAGGTGTCACCTTTACGGTCGCACTCAGCCACCTTTACGCTTGGAAATTTACTATTTTGCAACTGAATTTCCATCAGTTTTCAGTTAAAATATTCTTATTCCACCCTTTAAATTTTTCGTCTCCTTAGGTCAAATAAACATCAACTTTTACATAATACATCTTATGTGTGGAAGAATAATATTTTATTCAATTATTATATTGAAATTCTGTCAACAAAACAGTTTGTGAATGTTCAAATCTTACCCATGATTCTGTTACTATTACATTTCTAATATAAAATTATGCATATAATAGTCTACTTTTCGACTAAACATAAGGAATGACTGAAAAATTCCAGACCTGAAAGATAAACCGTAGAAATGGAAATGATGATATGTCAATTATTTCACCCACTCAAAACGTGCTAGATTAACAATAAAGCGAATTTTAAAACAAAAAGACTTAATTGAAAGGTGTTTATTTGAAAACTGATACCGCCATTTAAAAATGAGAAGCAATATGCTTCACACATTTGATTCATTTCAGTATGTTGAAGGAAATTAGTGGAACCAGCAATAATAAGAACATACGGCTAGTTTTGGCAGCATATCATTTTCAAAACAATTAAGATCCTTTTTAACAATTAAGAGACCTTTTTCAGGGAGACGGTTCGGCCAGTCAACACATTGCTGGATGATGATTTTTGACAAACCATCTCGCTTACAAACCTCCTCGGGAAGGTAATCAGTAAAAGCAATGTTAAGATGCTTTAATCTCGCTGCCTCAATCAGGCGTTGATTAAAGTGGAAATTCCCTTTAGAAAGGATTAAACCTAAAAACAGTTAATGTCTGTGTCATGCACTAGCCAACACATTTTCTTATCATTGCAAGTTCGGTTTCGATAAAACAATATATGGTTATCAGTCCTATTGTATCAATTGGAGATGACTGAGAAATTACTAGATTTAGATGTCTTCACTTATTTATTTCCGGGACAAAAATAAAACAATTTGTCATGGCGACATTTTCCATATGACATAATCACTCTAAACTGTAGTTGCTCAAAATTATTTTTGCACTTTTTGTATTTATTTATTTTTCTGTACGCCACTATTTTAAGCCAAAAACGGTAATGCTTGTTCGAGTTTTCAGTACTCCCACTGAAATCCACCATGGGTGCCATAGATAAACTCAAAGGGGTTTTCTAAACCTAACAAACAAAAGTGGGAAAAACTCGAAAGTCGAAAATCTTTGCCAGCCATTACTATACGCCTCCATAATTCCCAAGTCCCAGAAGGGAGCTAAATGAGCACTTCTTCACATAGTCAAGTTTTAGTTCTACAAGTTAAGGATGTAAAAGCTTCAATATAAACAGCTCTATGCAAAATCAGGTACATATGTAAGGTCCGTTTGATATTAACTCAAAATGGACGACGTCAGAACAACTACTTCGCCTGAAGAGTCACCAGCCGTTACACAGAGGATGCAAACTCATCCTACGTATTACGTATTTAACGTTACGTTACGTATACGTATTTTACGCTACTTATTACACGCTAAATTGTAGTACTACACTATTTGTTGATTTTTCCCCGTAAAAAATACATTTAAAATAAGGTACACTGCGCTACTCTGTGTTCTTTTCAAGACTTACTTGAGCTAAAAATAAGAGAAAAGATATAGGCAAAAAGATATAAGCGACTCACCAACAGCGTTCAATGATTCAACGAGGCAATAGCTCGGAGTTTCAGGATTAACAATACTCTCGTGTAGTAATTTAATCCATAGGCTTCGGTCAGACACACCAAAGCGACGACAGGTGGAAACTGCCTTTTCCCAGCAGTTGTCTTTCAAATGGTGAGCGAGTATTTGATCATACCTACAGTCAAATGAAATATATTTGCTAAAAAAGTTTGCAAGATCATACATAGATTAGAGGAAAAACACTTTGAACAATCAACCTCTATAAAAAAAAGGAACTATAATCTTATCCACTTTTCAACTAGTCTCCGTTCAAAATGAGACTATGAGACTTCCCACTCAAGCACAATAATGGTGCGCTAGTAAATCGATACTCTATTGATAAAATGTTGCTGTTTGACACTCTCAACACATTTGTGTTTTGTGCTTAGGTGGTTTTTATGCAGCCTTCTTTGTTTCTGAGGGTCCCTTCCTTCAGTACGCATCCAGTAAACCAAACCTGTCCATAATACAGGTGCCAAGATGTGTTTTCCGAAATGTTAGCAAATATTATTGGAGGTTTCTGGTAGAGCTTTGTTTTTCAGACTATTAAGATAGTTTTAGTTTGCATAAAAAGACACCAGCATAAACACTCACTGTCAGATCTGGGTGCCTTTTGAGTGAGAAAAAGCAAAACCACCAAAAAAGGAAGGAAAAACGAGGCAGCTCCTACGTCTCTAAACCACATGTAACTTATATGGCTTTTTCAGACGCCTCAGTGTTTATTTAAAGTCTTATGAAAGGCAAGAGTGTCAAAAACTGGAGCACAGTATAATAAGTGTCTCAACTTGAACATGGACTGTGTAGAAATGTAGTATAAGAGCTTAGCTTCAAACCCAGGCAGAGACAAAAGTTTCTTCTGCTTGACTTCTCTTTTTCAAAACACAATCGACTTCCCGGAGAGTTGTATGATAAAGTTAGTATCCATGTTGCTTAAAGTTCTCATCTTAATTTAGATTTATCACATAACAAATACTTTTCGTTACTACTACTTTTTCGTACTACGAATGGCCTGTTTCAATGGTGATTCCGTAAAAGATTGCAAAAATGGCTACAATCTCGTAGAGAGCGAACCACGGCCCATAGTAGCGAAAATAAGAAAAAAGTTTTTAAAAGAACGTTTCAAGAGATAAATATTCCCCAAGTAACACTATCTTGAAAATATTAATAATAATTTCATTCAGATTCGATTCGGAAAACTCAATTTTACAACGAATAAGCGCATTATCTATGGCACCCAAATACGTTTATCGTCAAGGGCTATACCAACTATAATACATAAAGTCGGACGCCATAGCATAAACGTTAAAATGTTAATCACACATTTCGAACACCATGCATTGGGGTTAGGCAGACACGCCAGAAGACAGATGAAACGGGAAAAATAGTTGTGGGCCTGGTATTATTTTTATTGCATCTATATAGGGAGAGTTACTTAGAAAAAAGACGACCCCCTCCCCCGTTCGCCCCCAAAAATTTGTATTATTGAGAATTTATGTTTCTGAAATTCTAATCCTAAAAAAATTTATGATCTTTTCCACCCAATCGGTTTTAAATTTAAAATTTAAATGTACTGAACCGACAAAAAATACATATGTATTAAAATACATATGTAAAATACATATGTAACATATGACATATGTCATATAAAAACATATGACATATAACATATAAACACATGACATATAAAAAGACATATGTAACATATAAAATACATAAATACATATGATATAAAAAAAACATATGTATTATATCAAACAATGATTTCATTCATAAGTCAAAAATGTTTCAACCCAAGGCGTTCAACTAACAGGTCCAAAATAAGGCTACACTCCCTGAAAAAAAAGATCGAGTAATTGCAATTTGAAATTTCTAGGTTGCATGTAAAAGGGTAGCAAATACTGCATTTTGAACCAAGGTGACCAAGAAGGAAATATAAAGACTTTTAAAAATAGTAGGTTACGTTTTGGCATAAAAAAACAGTCAATAGATGGCACCATTTTTGACTTTACACATTTCTAAGCTACACTACTAGCATACAATTCACTGTAGTCTCCATTCAAATTGAGTAAATGACCAGAACGACACACCAGCTTTTAGATAATCCTTTTCCCAATTTGTGTCTGAGTCCCCTTCCTTTATCACGCATACAGTTGTGGTAGCTTTGCTTCTAATTTGTATACAAAAAAAAGTTAAAGGATTTGGGATACAAAAATTGTCATATTATACCAAGATAATGTTTGCCAACATCATCATAAAAAATACTATGGCAAATTTTTAGGTAAGGGAAGGTGTACTTTAACCTCATAAACAATAGTAGAAGGTGATTTTAACGGGACTTCTCCCACCATCAAGCAAAAATATATTGGTTGAAATTTCAGAGGACAAAATTTTATGAAGGACGCACGACTAACACTTCTGAAAAAATACCTATCACAAGCCCATATGGATCGGATTCGCACAGGTCGGGTATCGATAAGCTAACGCAGGATATAGGGATGTGTCTCAATTTGAGTACAGATTGTGTTAAGCTGCACTTTAAGAGCATAGCTTCCAAATAAAGGATGCGGCATTGGACCCTTAAGGTCCAAACCGGCGGTGCTAATCTCCGTCTCAAGGCCCTTCAGCCAGGAAGTACAATGGGGGGTGGGGCCAGTCATCCTGCGCTTTTGCACACCCTTCCTGTTTATCTTCCCCAGATTTCTCCAGGTACCCATTTAGAGATGGATCGACCCTGGCTGAGCTTACAGAGTCCCGCCACTGATCACCGTCCCAAACCAAATAATCGGGTACAGTACAGTCCTTTACTTAATTTTTTTTAATTCTTAATTATAAAGTCCTTTTGGAATACCCCTTGTGTCTTGTGATGTCGCACACAATCCCAATGGATAGAGCACAGCAAATAATGGTATTTGATGGAGCCGACTCAAGATCTATTTTTAGGCGGGAATGTGTTTAATGTTCAATGGTCGTATCACACAAGGACAATTTGCTCATCAGCATTATGATGAACAAGGCTGCAAAAAGTCATATTATTATTCAAAAATCATGGCCGTCATACAAAAATAATACTTACATTTTTGCCTTTTCATACAAAATGAGAATTCCTTTCGTAAAGTTAGCACTTTGACAGGCGACCAATGCTTGATCCAACCGAAGTTTAACAGACGTTGATTCAAGTAACTCGAGTGCTTTTTTCTCAGCTTCCTTATGCTGGGTTTCGTCACCATTTTGCGAGAAAACTAATAAGTAATTTTCAAGCAATGTATGAAAAAGTGAAGTTGGCGGTGAATTTAAATGCTAAAAGAATAATATTGGATCTTTCAAAATTGTGGAGCTAAAACTGAGACACGTAGATAAAACTTTACAGATGTATCATTACTGTCAGCATAACTGTAGTTGTGATCGTCCCCCAATTTCCAGAAAACGAAATCAAAGGCTGAACCTCAAAATTTTTCTAAAACCAATTTTTGGTCAGTTCTTTCTTCCAAGTTTTGTTGGGATTTAAAACTAAAAGGACTCGTAAAAATTTCCACCTCTCGTTACATTAGGCCAATTGAATATTGCTTTATAGATGTTTCTCAAAGGCAGTTTGGTCCCTCTCATCATATTTCTAAAACCCTGACTATTATGTGGGTGTTACTGACATTATCAGATAATACTGCTTAACACTTTTACAATGAACCAGTATCAAAAATATCTATGAGACTAGAAATCAAGATCCACAAAAGGCAAAAAGAAAGATCCACATCAAAAACTTGCTCCTGTTGTGTTTTTTATATGAATGAATTTCCTTGTATCCTGTTTTTTCGTAAGTACTAGCCGAACTTGCTTTAAGTCAGGACGGTGGGACCGTTCTATTGGTGGTTTTAGTTTTAATTTGCCTGTTTTTTAGTGTAAGTTTAATTTTATATTTATTTATTTGTTTTGCTGAAGACGTCTCTTAGACATAGAGTTGATTAGACGTCTCTTAGACGTCTCTATGATTTAGACATAGAATTTGGTCAAGAATAGAAAAATAAAACACCTTCTTTCTCTTAGCTTCGATTATTAGCATAGTTGCAGAGGAACGATCGTGCAATTGACAAGCAGAAGAGGGGCAGTAAACCCGTGGCAAGTGCCGTTGTACCTGCCGGGAGAGTCTCCCTTAAACTGCGGGGATAAAGTAACGGGGGCTGACGTTTCCCTTGTCTTTTGGGGTAACAGCTGGATCAAGAATGACGGAAAATACCGTGGTTTTAAGTCCGGTATTGAACTTTATACAGAGGCATGTGGAAAAGAAAACGAATAAGGATATTGCTATCAGGCAGTCGAAGTTTTTATGAAAGGAAGCTCTGAAACATGCTATTGATAGATGCAAAACAGTGCTCGACAAAAACATTAATCAGAGTCGTAAGGGCTCTCACCCGGCTTCTGCCTTTTATGGCAATATTTATGAGGTTATGTCAGAAAGGTTCGCAAATGAAGTTCCGACCCCTCGTTTTGTCATTCTCGACCCAGCTGACGTTCCCACCATTCCTGAGGATTTGAGTACGATTGTTGCCTCACGATTGAATGATTGGAAAGCGATGCTAAGTTTTCTTGTAGAAAAGCAGAAACCTCTGCAGTACCTAGCTCAGAGAACCACCCACCAATGTGGCCATCTCTGCCCCGACCAGAAAGGACTATCCCAGTTGTTTTGTCGAATCTGCCCGCAAGCTTGAGTGCTAATCCTACCAAGCAAAAGGAGTTCTTAGGAAAATCGGACCCGCTGATAAAATAGACAGAATCGAACAACGAAGAGACAGGCTGTTTGTACATATGAAAGACAAAACATCCGCAAGTGCTGTTGCCTCCGGGGCCCAAGACGAGCAAAATATCCGTAGCAAGGTACTGCGCTCAGAATACCTCAGGATCATTTACGTTGACAAAGATTACGACGTTTCAACTATTCCCAACCCAATTAGCGGTGTTTCCCAAGCCAAGCGCATTGGAAATTTCTCAGTTGTCACGTTCGTTACTAAGATTGACTTCGATCAGGCTCTCAAGTTTGGAATCAAAGTGGAATACACCATGTTTTCTGTGTCAAAGGTCCTTACAAAGCCACTGCAGTGCTATAAATGTCAAGGTTTTGGTCATCGTGCAAACCAGTGTCAGAAGGACACTAAATGTAGCAAGTGTGCCGGTGATCATAGCTACTCCGAGTGCACCTCAGATTTGCTCAAATGTGCCAACTGCGGATCCAACCATGCAAGAAACTGCTTTTGGTGCCCAAACCTGAAAGATGCAGCTCGTGGTACAAATCTAGACCAAGCTGCACCGAATAACCTAAATCGTAAACCGGCTCGATAAAAGACGAAGTACGTGTGTTCTATCAAAACATAAACGGTGCTAGAGAAAAATTAGACATACTTCAAATAGTGTATGGTGCTTTCAATATAATTTGTGTTAATAAGCATCTGCTTAAGAAAAATATTGGCACAAGACTGACTACTTCTTCTGATCATCGGCATTTTATCTACCCAGCTAAAAGTACTGGGGGTCGACCCTCGGGGGGCTTAATGATAGCTGTTAGAAAAAAGTGTAATTGTAATCTGTTTGAGTCTAATTAGGTATGTCTTGCGGTAGAATTTAGTGGTTTTATTGCTGTTTGTGTTGATATGCCTACAGACTATAGAAATGACCGATCGAGTCAGAAGTTTGCGTCTGCCTGCTCGTCATTGTCGAAACTACTTGAAAGAATAGCTCTTACCGTAAATCTTGTGTTATTATGGGTGATTTTAATACGGACATTAATGATAATACCATTGGTCGCTCACAAATGTAAATGCTACATTGCCGCACAATTTCTATTGTCTATAGAAGAATAGATCGTTTACCTATGTACATAACAGTGGTAGCACTTCTGATCTCGATTTCGTGTTTACTAATATGGGGGATCTCTAGCAGCAGATAGTTAATGTTTCTGACGAACTTCTTTAAAGTGATCATTCGCATCTTGAGTTTCATCTACCACTCAGTACTTTTGAGACATATGCTCCCTCCCGATACAAGTAGTTCACTAAACAGAACTGGAGTCGTATTGATATATTTACTTACCAGATGCTTCTTGATTCGTACTTAGATAAGATAAGGGTTCCATTTCATTTGCTCTCGCGGGTAAAATATGACCGGCTTCTCCATTTCAATTGTTGTTTGCTTGAATTGGTGCATAGTATGAAAACGGCTGCATTCGTTGCAGTTCCGTCGGAAAAAATCAAGCTGAATACCCGTAAGAGATGCTGGTCAGATTTTCCTAGTATGAAGGTTAAAAAGTCTCACCATGTGTTTTGGAGACACATTTGGGTTGATTGTGAAAGACCACGTTCAGGATGGATTTTTAAAATTATGAAGTCGAATAAACACCAATATCAAAAGAAGGTGAAATCCTGGAAAAGAAGTCGGGTTAAGGAGCTATCGCGGGAAATAAAAAATAATCTTCGTCAGCTATGGCGAGAATTTTCTAAACTTATCCGTTCTTCTTCATCGCCGCCTGATAGCACTGAAATAAATAGATGGTTTGAATATTTTTCTTCAATGTTTGCGGCTGATCCTCCATTATTAGAAAGTAATTTCCGGGATATTTTGATACAGCATTTTGATTGACTGAATCAATACAGTAACTGGCTTACTATTACCCCGTCGTGTGTTGAATCTTTTGTTCGTCCTCTTCCTTTTGAAAAATCGCCTGGGGCAGATGGTATTCAGCCGGAACACCTGAGGTATGGTACCCCAAAACTGTTTAGCCACATAGCTTTATTGTTACAGGTAATAATATCGTAACAGTCTGTCCCACAAGGTTTGTGTCAGGGGGTCGTTACTTGTATGCATAAGAAGGGGAAAGACCCTAAAGATTGTTCTTCGTACAGACCCATCACTATTTGTTCAGTTCTCGCAAAATTACTGGAGAAGATACTGTGCCCTATAGTGGCAGCGCGAGTGGATGTGGGTGACAATCAGTTCGGTTTCCGGTCCGGTTTCAGTGTTCAGAATGCACATTCAATTTTTATTTCAATTTTTGAAAAGTTTAAGAAACAAAAAACTCCGTTATTCGTCTGCGCAAAAGACGTATCTAAGGCGTTTGATTCTGTCTTACATTCGCAAGCAGTCCTGTCACTAATAAGGGCAGGAGTTGATTCCTTTGCTTGTAATTGTCTATGGCAATGGTATCGAAAATCTCAAGTAAGAATTCGGTCTGCGGGACAGCTTTCTGGACCTATAGATATACGTAGGGGTGTTAAACAAGGCTCAGTAATCAGCCCTGTGATATTTAACAATGCAGTACGTTCTGCGACAAAATCGATAGAAGATTTTTTGATAGATGATGGAATTGATGCTAGTCATCTATCTTACGCAGACAATCTACTTTTGATAAGTGATAATTTAGAATCTTTACAGAAAGTATTAATGCTGTGTCGTCTGTGCTTGGTGATATTGGGCTAACAATAGAGCCGTCTAAGACTGAATTCGTCGTTTTGAACGATAAAACATTGCCAAATCGTTTTGATGGTCTTTGCGGGATGACAGTTTCCAAAAGGATAAATTTGTACATCACGGAATTCGATATGGGAATTATACCAAAGGTACTAAAAATCTAGTTATTAAAGATAAACTGCGGAAAAGTTGCGGTATGCTAGCACGAACTAAAGGTCAATTTGACAAAATTATGCTCGGTCGTCTCTGTAACGCCATGTTTGCGCCACATGTCTTTTTTTTAACCCCTTTATGGAATTGCTTTAGTAAAACCGAACGTAACCGAATTTGTTCAATTTTTTTTCGGTATCGCAAATACTTATTGGGAATTCCCATATGGTTCAGAAACTCTTATGTTTCGCAAAGGTACTATATTTTTGAGATAAGTAAGAAAATGGATGAGTTGTATACCCGTTTCAGAAGTCGGAATAGAACAATCCACGACTTTCCATTGGCTAGTCTTGTGCATTAAAATCGTGATTTTGATTTCATTTGTTTTTCTCTTTTCCATAATTATCGCAGTTTAATTTTGTTTTGTAGCGTTGTGTGATTTTTTCGTCATTTTTTTCTTTCGTTTTTATAACTCCTTCGAGCATTTACATTGTATTTGTATGAAGGGTTGAAATAAAATTATTATTATTATTTATTATTATTATTATATATATATGTATACTAAAATGAAGCCAAATAGTTTAGCTACACACCGTAATCTTTACAGATACTCTGTCATTTAAATCGTTAGACCCACAATCGTTCCCTTAAAAGCTAAAGAATCTTTTTTTGCTCTCCTTAAAAAAAATGAAAACGTGAGATACGACCTTTCGTTCTAATTACACGCAAATACTGTCTTTGACTAGTTTCCGCTGACTAGTTTCGGTTTAACTTTCAGGTTGGCCGCTAATTTCGCCTTCTCTGTAATAGCTCAGAACAAAATGCAAAAGCTGATTTAAATAACTCTTTCCAAAACTCCTCCCCTTCCCACAAAAAAAAACAAACAAATTCCTGACATAAATCTCACGAAAAATTTCCGAAAAGTACAGCAAACCGTAGGAGCAACATAAAGGTGGTAGGATAAATATTGGCTAAAATACAATTAGATTTTTTTTTCTAAAATTAAGGTTACAAACATTTTGCAGAAACCTAATTTCCAAGGAATGTCGCAATTATAACTTTTTGTGCTGAATTCAAACAATATACTTATATATTTTGCTTTCTTTTGTTCAATGTTTTTACATGATTCTTCTTTTTTTCATACAAGAAATATAAATAAACCTAAACACAAAAATTTGAGAAAATAAATGTCAACATTTTTAAATTCTGCATGAGAAGTTGAATTATGGATCACTTTCCTGAGACTTAAATTTTTCTGCGTCAGAGCACCAAAATTATGTAAAAAACCGAGAGTTTCCGAAATGTTCAAACCGATTTTGAAATCGTCATAAAAACTCCTTTTAAAAATAGTCATTTCAGAACTTGAGTGGAATTTCGTTCATCAGGGTGGTCTTAAGAGGGTCATATAAATAATAAACATATTACTATTAAGTAAGAAAAATAAATTGACGATATGTATTCAATAAACTTACTAATAAAATTTCTTCGAGAAATTCAGTAAGCTTATCTGGTCTCGTTGCAAAAATTGGAAGGAAATCCTCTACAGACGGTAAACCCTAAAATAGAAAAAAATAACATATATGATACATACACAAAATACTGAAAATAAAACAAGTCAAGCCTCAAATGACTTAAAATTAAAATAGTTTCATATATAAACTTAGTAAATTTAACATTGATATATCTAATTGTCAGTCCAAGGAGTATCAAATAACTTTCTTTTTCATTTTTTAAAAGGGGACTAGTCAAGGGCCCCACTTACCTACGCATCAGTCATTTTTATCGACTGCTTTTACATAACCAACACTTAACAGAATGTCCGTCTCTTTCATACTGCATTACATAGACAAGAATTGCTTCCCGTGTTGTTTTACAGTTTCATCAAACTGTAAAAACATCATCAATGATGTTTGTTTCATCAAGCATCTGCAAAACCGAATACTCACCATCAAAGCCCCTTTAAAAAGTCTTGAATAGCAAACCCTTCGATTCTTTGACAAAAGCGGATGATTTGAACTTCCTATAGTTTTGATCTTCATATTTATTTTTACTTGTTTTAATTTTTACTGCCGATCTCCGAACCGGATATTTCTTTGTTTTTCACTTTTACTTTTGACTCATTGTAATTTTCGCTGACGAGAGTATTCTGACTATATCTTCATTTTCGTTTATCATTACTTTAGACTTTTTTCAACATTCTTTACCTTAGCCTCCTAGATTGGTCAAACCCGGTCATATTGGATTGGTCTTGTCATGTTTGATGGTCTAGGCTCTTCATTTGTCCTCTAGGCAGTATAATTACACTCTTTACTTGCTCTACTAACTCACTTAAAACACCTTTTTGTAATTAAACTAATTACACTTGGCATCTTACACTTAGCTATGTTCCTTTTATAATATCGTACGAGTCATAGATATAAAAACGATACGTTCACTCTTGGGGGGGGGGGATTGTATAATTTATGACGTCTCTTGCATAAATAATTTGTTTCCAAAACTAAGCCTTTAACGAATTTTCTCAAACTTCTGACCTACATACAGCGTTTTTATTTTTAGGCCAGAAAATGCCAGGATATCAATTTTCCCGAAAAAATATGGAATCGTTTTCAAGAAAAAATAAATAAATAAATTTCATAGAAGAAATACAGATAAACCGTTGTTACATAAACATTTGAGAAAATAAATGCCAACATTTTTAAATTCAGCATAAGAAGTTAAATTAAGGATCATTTTCCTAAAAAATTTATGTTTTTGCGTCAAAGCACCAAAATTACGCAAAAACCGAGGGTTTCCGAAATTTTCAAACAGACTTTGAAATCGTCGTAAAAACTCGTGATCAAAATAGTCATTCCGGCACTTGAGCTGAATTTCATTCATCTTCGACAAGAATTGCTTCCTGTATTGTTTTACAGTCAGAAGCATCTGTAAAACCAAATACTCACCAAGTAAAGCCACTTTAAACAGGCTTGAATAGCAAACCTTCGATTATGCGACAAAAGCAGATGAGTCAAACATTCTATACCGTTTTGACAACAATACCAGGTTATTAGTAATTTGTCAATTTTCAGCTCATTAGCAACGTCAGTTTCACAGCACATCACTCTGGACTCTGGAGATATCCTTAGGCTGATCGTCCATTGTTGTAAGCAAACCTGTATTGATTAAAGTCGGTTTTCTGAAACTATTTTCGCTGTGGCAGCGATTGCTGCACCAGAGGCCAGGGAATATTAACTTGACAACATATATTTCTTTGAAAAGGACTTGATAACTGTGCAATCATTTACTTCATTGCTGAAACCGTAAGTCCAGGACAAAGAGCATTCGGAGGTCTTTATCTAGCATGAGTTCTACAGAATTTGGCCTTTTCTCGGAAACGGCTTTGTTACTTTGGAAGGGCTTTCATAGCTACCATCAATTTTGTCCAATAGAGTTACATTTATTGCCTTTAGAAAAGAGGAGTAGTTACATTTTTTATCCAGGCCATTCACCTCTATGATTATAAAGACACCAGCACAATTCCTTAAAATAGAACAATTCCCAGTTATCCGCCGAGCCAGATTCAGGATTATGAATCACCTTTGAACGGCTAAAACATTAACATTCGGGATACTTCTTAATTCGGACCTCTTCTTTGGCTATGAAACCAAATTGTTATACTACTACTATTGATGCCACCATCTGAAGCATCTTTCTCCTCATCTCTCTCCTCGCATACTTTGTAGGGGAGGATCAAATATGTCAGGTGTTGCCTGGAGATTTTTGCTCGATCGATTTCCTTCTCCTGTTGTTTTTCAGCAAGAGCCTTAGCTTTGAACATAACTTAGTGGATGAGCACGAGCGTCACAAAAAAATTAAATATTAACATTAACACATTAACAGGATCGTTGGAAGAACAACCCCCTTCACCTAAGAATTGTCCAAGGAATTAAAACCGGGAGTTAACAGACCTCCCTCCTGAATAATTACCTTATTGCCCATCCCTTTCGTCATTCAATGCCATCAACAGTTTTAGCAGTTAATAATTTCTACCTAGCTTAAATTTCAATCACAGCCCAAAAACAATTTTATATTAAAACTGCCACATATTTAAGAATTTAGCAACACTTGTAATTCGGTTTATGAATACAATGGAGTGGGGGGTATGTGATTACTACACAAAACCCCATTTATGCCACATTTTAATAATCGTATTCGGCTTTTGACACTTCTTACAACTTTAAGTCCTCTAAAACTTTGAACCTCCACCCTAACTTCTAACACCGGCGTATACACTAGACTCAAATGGCATCAAATGCAATCAAATGCAAAAACCTTTTTGCATCAAATGCAAAAACTATAAATTATACAGGGTTATCTGCTTTGACTAAATCTGCTTACCAAGTTTTCACAGTCTGTCAGCTGGAATCTAACACATAAATCAGTGACTAGTCTGGTAGTAAGGTCAGGTAACTGATTAATCAGGACTGATCCATACTGGCGCAATGCTGAATCAACCTGCAATACATGACATGAGTAAACAATAAGATACAAAACTTGGAGATGATAGTTATAACACCGGTTCATAACGCTGAGTTTCTCACAGCTAATTTGCACTACACATGCCAGTTGTATGTTACATTTCCTGCTTCTTTTTCTTTTTTTAAACATAAATTTCCGTGTCTTGTTAATTGAAAATACTTTGGAAAAAAAACAAAGTTAATTAATTATAATTAATTACTGATAAAAACTAAAATAAACAATACCATTTGTAAAGCATACAGAGGAAACTAAAAAAATGCTATCCTTTCCAAAAAACATAAGCAATGTTCCTGTTGAAGCAAATACAAAAGATAAGGAAAACTAAGAAATTAAGATCAAATTAAAATAAAGACAAAACGAAAAATTATAACCACGAAAAGAACTTGAAATAATTAAAGAAGAGTTGCCGCCAGTATAGAGTAGCAAGAAGAAAACGTAACATTATTCAACTACCAGCATTAGCAAACAAATAATACCCGTTTCTCACTAGGAGTTACCTCCTAATATGAGAAAGCCTTTTTACAGTGTCTAGAATTACATAAATATAGAAAGAAAAAATCTCGCTAATCCATCAAGCGTTTTTAAGAGAAAATAATGCAACATAAAAAAAAAGTTTAAAGATAAGCACCACCATGGATGAGGGTGGAGGGATGGAGATTTAATCCTCTTTTCTTAATGCTAAATAGACTCAAACAAAACATTATCCCTTCTTGACCTTGTATTGTAGTTTTTCTTTTCTCAATCACTCCCTTACGGTTATCCATGCTATTTCACTAATTGACCAAAGACTTAACGTTATATAAAAGAAAATATTTTGGGCTAAGTTACGCATGTCATACTGAGTCCTGATGTAAAAGAAAACCCATCTTATAATGAAAAAGAATCCGAGTGTTCAATTGCCGAGTCATAGTAAAATGCAAGTTTTTCTAGCTTGGTTAATCTCGGTAAGATGCGTGCTCTGAGTCAACAATAATTGACATGACTTTACACAATGTCATCAAGCAACAACTCAACATTAATTGACATACTATCAATATTTGAATAGCTAAGATATCTGGATGTCATTCAAAACATTTGATCCCATTGAAAATACATTTTTCATAAAAAATTTTATCATTGTAAAAAAAAAACAATCCATAAAATCTATAGAGAAAAAAACTATCAAAGAGCCAATATAAAAAGGAAACAATTAAAAGCAAAACGTAAATCAGTTTTTAAAAATTTTTAAGAAAAATCGAAAAACAAAAGACATACAAAAGCTTATTTACTTGTTCAACGTTGAGAGTACGAATATAGTCAATCGCTGCTTGGTGCTCTGTTTTATCCTCAATAAGAATTTTCAAAGCTGCATCGTATCGACCATTGGTTTCAGCAACCTTAAGTGCTTCATCAATATAACCAGCATGTCGACAGATCTTGATCGCTGTTTCCACGTCATACCCAAGTTTGGTGTCTTTCTATATATATATAAAAAAAAATGGATTACTTAAGTGAACCATTCAAGCGATCAAAATCATCTCTAGCAACATAATGTGGATACCTTTATTTAAAGTAATATAGCAATTGGAGAAAGGAGGGAGGTGTTGCTTCCTTGACGAATCTGTTAACTCTATTTATAACTCCCATGATGAACAAGGAAGCAGTTAAGTTTTGTTTAGGTTGGGAAGATATTAATAATACAATGCTAGTCACCCATTTTATGACAAAAAGTGCAGGGTATCAGTCATAGTAGTACATGGCCCTTAGAACCGACAGACAGAGATAGCAGTGACTCAGATGAATTTTACTTACAACTACAGGAATAAATAGACAAGGTCCCAGGTAGAAATAGGGTGTAGTTTAACGCCTAGGCTGGTAGAAATAGGGATATATGGTATCCTAGCCAAGATAAATTTGGTGTAGGAAAAAAAAAACAGTAATGGCTACAGACTGCTGCAAGTAGGTATAAGAATTAAATTATAACCAATACAGTTTTTGGTCATAAAATGTCATAAGGCAACATGGTATTCACAAGTAAACCGAAGACTGGCAGGACCAATACAAGATATTAGGGTATATAGGAGTGCTGCTATTGAAGTTAAAAGTAAAGATCACCATCTAGTTTAGTCTAGGGTTAACTTAAAGCTGAAATTTAGAAAAAGTAACTATCTTCCGGGAAGTTATGATGTTGATAGACTCCGGGATGAGAATTTGAGACAAACTTTCCAGGAACAGTTGAATACTAAACTGAAGAGTATAAAATTTGACAATGTAGAAGATGGATGGAATAGTTTTAGGAAAACAGTTTGTGAAGTCGCTGATGGTATCTTAGTGAAGAAAGTTAGGAACGCAGCTACTAATATAAGTGAAAATACTTTATGCTTAATAGAGAGGAGGAGGGGCTTGGACAAGATTTATCTGAGCGATAGATCATGTGAAAATAAGAGGAATGTAAAGAAAGCGGAGAAAACATTCAAATATGATTTAAGAAGATGTCATGGATAAAATTTCCGAAGATCTGGAAGATGCAGCTAGATGGCATAATAGTAAAATATTGTACTGACCCGTTAATAAATTTAGAGGGAGTAGTCAAAAGAGTCACTTTGATTTAAATTAAGTGGCAATTCTTTGTTGGTTGTGAGTGTGACCCCACAGCATGGATATTGTATATAGTTGCTTCCTCTGTAGTATTATTTATTTTTTTTTCTCTCTTTTTTTTCTTTCTTTCTTATTATGGTGAATTTAAAAGATGTTAAATTTATGTGTTTTCACCTGATTCACCCCACGTCAACCGTTTGGTTTTGGGTGAATAATATTGGTTTTTGCATGTAAATTGCTGTTGAAGTTACATAAATATATCAATATCAATTTAAAAAAAAATATATCAGTATCAATCTGGGCTTGCCCCAGCTAAATATAGTAACAGAGCCACAATTAGTTACAAGGAAAAAGTTAAAGAGTTATTGGGTAGAACATTTTGAGAATGTACAAAACTGTGATAGAATTACAGGAAAAGATATAGAGTAGAGTAAAAAGTCTGTGATACCTAAGATGTGAGGGAAGATTTGTTTTGTGGGGAGGAATTAGCGAAGGTACTAAAAGGATTAAAAAATATTCAAGATCCAGGTGCTGATAATGTGGTAAATGAGTTTCTTAAATATGGTGGTTATGAAGCTAGAAATAAGTTACTGAAGACTATGAATATAATTTTTGAAAAAGAAGAAGTACTTAGTGATTTTAGGAAAACATTAATCAAACCAATGTATAAAAAAGGTGATAAGAGAGTGTGATAATCATAGAAGTATTAGCCTGGTTTCTGCAGGTAGCAAATTGCTTAGTATGATGATACTTTTTAGACTTAGAGATTTTGTAGATAAAGTTTAAAGAGAAGAACAGTGTCGTTTTAGGAAGGGAAGAGGATGTGTCTACAAAATTTTGACTCTTAGATTGATAATTGAGAAGTGCCCGAGTCATCAGACACCTATAGTCCTCAGCTTGGTGGATTATGGGCAAGCGTTTGATTCAGCCGATAGAAGAGCTTTTATCGAAGGTCTTATCCTTGTATGGTATACCAGACAAATACATTAAAGTGATTAGTGCTATGTACGAGAATAACATTGCTGCGGTTCAGGTAGGGAATGAGGTTCGCAGCTGTTGGCCTCAGGCGGCTTGGTGTTGCAGTGAGTTAATAGTAGCAGTAATAGTAGTATTTAAGTTTTTTGCTTTATTATTTCAAGTATGTATTGCTATAGTGCCTCACTATTGTTTCTCAGACCTCTTACAGCTATGTTAGAAAGTTGAGGAATTAGAATCAAGTTTCTAAAAAATTGAGACTATCTCTAGTCTCTCTCGATTATGTTCTGCAGTATCAAAACAGCACATAAGGCGACTAAAAGGTAACATCTATGAGATAATGTTAAAAATGTTATAAAATGAGATAAATTGCATTTGAGAAGTTATTAAATGGACCACTACAAGAACAACTGAAGAATATCTATATTAAGATTGAATAGCCGGCAATGTGATTTATCAATTCGAAATCTCATAAGTAGAATATACTTTTGTCAATGATTAAAGAAGATGGTCTAGAAGAAAAAACAAACGTTAAAAAATGTTCCTAATGTTAGAAACACTATAGAAAACTATACCGGTAAATGTAGTTTTAAACTATATTCAGCCTTAAATATGTAGTTTTAAACAATATTCAGCCTTAAATATAGTGTTAAATATAGTAAAAATATATTGGTAAAATATAAATTGGTTAAGCCAATGGCATAACTAACGGAGAAAAATAAAAAAAAAATCTTACACTGCAGCTTTTTATTTAGATATTGATGATTCTACTACTACAACCACTGCTACAACTGACAGCTTATTACAGCTCAGTCACCTGAGGTCAACTAAGTCCTGCAACATCCTCCTCCACACTAATCAGCGCTTCACTACCTCCTCATTAAGGTTGTGGCACAAGAATTACTTGCCTAAGATGGGAAGCCGAGAAGAAAAAATCCACTTGGGTCTGAAATCTGTGTTAACTTCCAGTAAGACTAGTCAGCTTTACAACAACAAAAATCTATAAAGTGCTTACTCCCAGAATTTTTGATAAGGTAAATATTTATTTGTGCACAAGTGCGGTAAGTGTACGAATGAACGAAAATGTATGCGTGTAGGTTTTTTTTATGTGGTTATCGGTATGAGTTTAAATAAATCATAATTGACTTAAACCGTTTCTATTTAATTCATATTTAACTTGAGCTTTTGAATTTTGGTTTTAGTTCGCATCTCAGGATAAAAACGTCTGTTTAACTAATTTAGGGTTCCTATAATAACTGTTTCTACCTAAGAGTAATATTTTTCAACCAAAAATAGGCAGGACAGAGTGCCGAAATTCTCTCTCCCTCTCGGTTCCTTATTAGACTTGAGTTTCAATCTAGAAACTAAACAAACATTGAATTCCTCAATACAGAGAGTTTTGCTCATTCTTTCTCTCCTTTTCTTCAGTCACCAAAAGTCAACAAAACATAAAAATGTCTCTTTTAATTGCAGTTGAGCAATACTAGTTGTGTATCCGGGTTGCAGCGGTAGCTAGCAACCTAGTAAGAGACGATCACGTCCAATGTTAAGAAATATAAAAACCCATAGCTCCTAAAAAAAGAGTCAGATCAAAACAAAAAGTACACCATTAGAACCGCCTTGTCCAAAACCCCTATATAGGAAACTTTCTGTCCCTTGGCTTGAACAGCAACGGAAATATATTGGCTTGAAAATCAAGAAAAGTGGCAGCTACTAAAACATTCTGCCTAAACGGAATATTTTTTTCTTTTTTCTTTTTTTCTTTTCCACAGATAGCTTGGTACTGGAATATCGTAGAGAATTGTTCAATGGCTCATTTTAAAGGAAATTAATTGGGTTAAAAATCTTTTGTAACTAAAATAAATTATTTCTAAAAGAGAATAAATTTTTCCACTAAAATCTGCATTTTTGATGTCTTTTCATACTGCAGTCTTTTCAAAGATATTTGATTTTTGTACATAAATCATATTCGTATACCAGCGTTATTATAGTAAAGTAAAGAACATTTAATGTTAAAGATTGATTGCAGCTCAATCCGATCACTCCTTCCCGATTTTCCAAAAACCAAATATAGCCACTTAATGTTCATCAATTTTTTTTTTTATCTGACACGCCTACAGGCCACAGTTGGCAACGGATCCGAGTGAATGAGGACTCATTCGAACTGGAATTCGATCTGTTAGGGAGTGGGAGATTTTCAGACCGAAAAAAATTATCCCCCGAATTTACATTTACGAAAAACCTCGTTTTCCTATAAGAGCCCATGTTAATTTTTTCCCACCACAGCCCCCCTTTAACGTTGTCCGATCTGGCTGAAATTTAGAGGATAAGCTTTCCTAGGGCCTGGGAGCTTATCCTCAAAATTTCAGCTCAATCCGATCACTCCTTCCCTGTTTTCCAAAAACAAAATATAAAGTTATTTTTTTTTTATCTGACACGCCTACAGGCCACAGTTGACAACGAAACCGGGTGAATGAGGACTCATTCGAAGCGAAATTCGAACTTTTCGGGCCTTTTGATATTTTCAGAGCGAAAAAATTATCCCCCGAATTTACATTTACGAAAAACCTCGTTTTCCTATAAGAGCCCATGTTAATTTTTGAAATTCCTAAAAGCATAGTATTTCATTATTAAATTAGATCAAAATAGTCCTCTTAACCTGACAAGACCGACTGCAAGGTTCCAAAATTCAAGCTCTTTCCCAGAAGTTTTTTTTGTCGAAAAACGAAAATCTTACTTTCTATTTTGCTTGCGTCGAAAATAGATTTGAGAGACTAAAAATAATTTAACAAGTCTCTGATGGTATAGTGGTCAACATTCCTGTCTTTAATGCGGAAGACCCGGGTTCGATTCCCCGTCAGAGTAAATTTTTTATATATTGAATTTAAAGTAGTATCTCTTAAATTTAAAGTTTAAAAAAGAAACTCAGTTTCTTTTTTAAATCCAATCTATTAAGTCCTTCGGCTCAACAGGCGTCTCCAGAAGAATATCACAGTCGGCCTTACAGGTAAGTCTCCACTGCTTTGATAACATGCAGTATACCCGCATGCTCGAAGAAAAGTTGAAAAAAGAAAATCTTGCTGTGTCTTTGATTTGAGTATTCAGGAATTAAAAGGCTTAGCAAAAGAATCTTCAAAAGTGGGAGGTTTGGGGGCGGCAGCCCCCCAACTTTAATTTCTTACAAGATCAGCTAACAGTTAGTCAAGCAATAATAAGTAATAAACTGTACAAAAACGTGCAGAGATTATTTGAAAAAAAACTACAACATTCTGCTTAAACGGCATATTTTTTTTCTCTCTTTTTTCTTTTCCACAGATAGCTTGGCACTGCAACATCGTAGAGAGTTGTTCAATGGCTCATTTTAAAGGAAATTAATTGGGTTAAAAATCTTTTGTAACTAAAATAAATTTTCTAAAAAAGAATAAATTTTTCCACTAAAAACTGCATTTTTGATGTCTTTTCATACTGCAGTCGTTTCACTTACAATAAGGAACGAACTGTAACCCATAGTAACTGATGTATTAAATCAATCAGTTATTGGTCATAATAAAGAGCTGTCCAATGGCTCATTTTAAAGAAAATTTCTGTATATAGAAACCTTTTGTAATTAACAAAAATAATTATTATTATAAAATAATCCGGGTTGCAGTGGTAGCTAGCAAGCTAGTAAGAGACGATCACGTTCAATGTTAAGAAATATAAAAACCCATAGCTCCTAAAAAAGGAGTCAGATCATTTACAGTAAAGAACGAACTCTAGCCAATAGTAATTGAAATATACAGGAACAAATAAAATTATAATAAAGAATGAATATAAAGTAAATATAATCGCAATGATAAGTTTACTGTTTATAACGTGTTGAAAAGATACAAAGGGATTAATTTTTATCGAACACTCCTTCCCTGTTTGCCAAAAACCAAATATCAAGTTATTTTTTTTTTACCTAACACGCCTACAGGCCACAGTTGGCAACGAATCCGGGTGAATGAGGACTCATTCGAAGCGAAATTCGAACTGTTAGGGCCTTTTGATATTTTCAGAACGAAAAAATTCTCCCCCGAATTTACATTTACGAAAAACCTCGTTTTCCTATAAGAGCCCATGTTAATTTTTGAAATTCCTAAAAGCATAGTATTTCATTATTAAATTAGATCAAAATAATTCTCTTAACCTGACAAGACCGACTGCAAGCTTCCAAAAATTCCAGCTCTTTCCCAGAAGTTTTTTTTTGTCGAAAAACGAAAATCTTACTTTCTATTTGCTTGCGTCGAAAATAGATTTCAGAGACTAAAAATAATTTAATAAGTCTCTGATGGTATAGTGGTCACCATTACTGTCTTTCATGCGGAAGACCCGGGTTCGATTCCCCCTCAGAGTAATTTTTTTATATATTGAATTTAAAGTAGTATTTCTTAAATTTAAAGTTTAAAAAAGAAACTCAGTTTCTTTTTTAAATCCAATTTATTAAATCCTTCGGCTCAACAGGCGTCTCCAGAAGAATATCACAGTCGGCCTTCAGCTTACAGGTAAGTCTCCACTGCTTTGATAACATGCAGTATACCCGCATGCTCGAAGAAAAGTTGAAAAAAGAAAATCTTACTGTGCATTTGATTTGAGTATTCCGGAATTAAAAGCCTTAACAAAAGAATCTTCAAAAGCGGTGGGTTTTGGGGGGCGGCAGCCCCCCAACTTTAACTGCTGACAAGATCAGCTAACAGTTAGTCAAGCAATAATAAGTAATAAAATGTACAAAAACGTGCAGAAATTATTTGAAAAAAAACTACGTTTTCTAAAGAGTTAAAGAGGCTGAGTCACAAGTTCGAACCTTAAAACGTACATGGATTAGGAGGTACAGTTGGGGGGCTGCCGCCCCCCAAACCCCCCGCTTTTGCAGGCTCTTTTGTTAAGGTTTTTTAAGTCCTGTAGCCTGCAATCAGTTGGTCGTACCAAGTTCATCACATTATAGCTTGTTTTCGGTTAGGGAAAAATCCCCTGTAAAAAATCCAGCAAAGAGGCTCAGTACTGTTTCTAATCAAAAAAATGCAATAGGATGTTCTTACGGTAAAAAATTCAAGCAGACTTCGTTCGTGTTGCAAGGGAAAAAGCGGGGGTGGAGGGGGGGGGACCTCCAAAAACAAAAATCTTAACAAAAGAGGCTGCAAAAGCGGGAGGGTTTTGGGGGCGGCAGCCCCCCCAACTGTACCTCCTAATCCCTGTACGTTTTAAGGTTCGAACTTGTGACTCAGCCTCTTTAACTCTTTAGAAAACGTATTTGTTTTCAAATAATCCGGGTTGCAGCGGTAGCTAGCAACCTAGTAAGAGACGATCACGTCCAATGTTAAGAAATATAAAAACCCATAGTTCCTAACAAAGGAGTCAGATCAAAACAAAGTACACCATTAGAACCGCCTTGTCCGAAACCCCTGTATAGGAGACTTTCTGTTCCTTGGCTTGAACAGTAAGGGAAATATATTGGCTTGAAAATCAAGAAAAGTGGCAGCTACTACAACATTCTGCCTAAGCGGCATATTTTTTTTTTCTTTCTTTTTTCTTTTCCACAGATAGCTTGGCACTGGAACATCGTAGAGAGTTGTTCAATGGCTAATTTTTAAAGGAAATTAATTGGGTTAAAAATCTTTTCTAACTAAAATAAATTATTTCTAAAAGAGAATAAATGTTCCATTAAAAACTGCATTTTTGATGTCTTTTCATACTGCAGTCTTTTAATTTACAATAAGGAACGAACTGTAACCTATAGTAACTGAAGTATTAAATCAAACAGTTATTGGTCATAATAAAGAGCTGTCCAA
Organism: Artemia sp. Qi Xiang Cuo; assembly: GCF_049724085.1. Lineage (NCBI taxonomy): Eukaryota > Metazoa > Arthropoda > Branchiopoda > Anostraca > Artemiidae > Artemia > Artemia sp. Qi Xiang Cuo. The sequence goes on along the minus strand of NC_142801.1, from coordinate 46,975,404 downwards.
TGGCTCATTTTAAAGAAAATTTCTGTATATGGAAACCTTTTGTAATTAACAAAAATAATTATTATTATAAAATAATCCGGGTTGCAGCGGTAGCTAGCAACCTAGTAAGAGACGATCATGTTCAATGTTAAGAAATATAAAAACCCATAGCTCCTAAAAAGGAATCAGATCATTTACAGTAAAGAACGAACTCTAGCCAATAGTAATTGAAATATACAGGAACAACTAAAATTATAATAAAGAGTGAATATAAAGTAAATATAATCGCATTGATAAGTTTACTGTTTATAACGTGTTGAAAAGATACAAAGGGATTATTTTTTTTCGTATATCCATATATGACGCGATAAATGAATGGAATTTTCTTAAACGTTTATCTTTCGACAATTACAGTAGAGAACAAACTTCCCGCCCATAGTAATTATAATTAAAATAAGATTATAATTTATGACTCATTTTACAGTAAAGTTTATCCGGGTGGCAGCGGTAGCTAGCAATCCGGGTTGCAGCGGTAACTAGCAACCTAGTAAGAGACGTTCACGTCCAATGTTAAGAAAAATAAAAACCCATAGCTCCTAAAAAAAGAGTTAGATCAAAACAAAAAGTACACCATTAGAACCGCCTTGTCCGAAATACCTGTATAGGAAACTTTCTGTCCCTTGGCTTGAACAGCAAGGGAAATGTATTGCCTTGAAAATCAAAAAAAGTGGTAGCAACTACAGCATTCTGCCTAAACGGCATCTTTTTTCTTTTGTTTTCTTTTCCACAGATAACTTGGCACTGGAACATCGTTACATAAAGGATCGATACGGTTCATAATAAATGCAGAGCATGTAAGTTTCATCAGATATAATTCCGGGTTGCAGCAGTAGCTAGCAACCTAGTAAGAGAAGTTACATAAAGGATCGATATGGTTCATAATAAATGCAGAACATATAAGTTTCATCAGATATAATTTCATCGTGTTAATAATATCTAAAACCAATTGTGTACTAGCTGCATTAAAAGACGATCATTGGAAAACCATTGCAGACATTGGATTTAGTTAGCTACTTGATCGTTTTAGGTTCGTCTCTTATTATTTCAAAGAAGAAAAGCCGTAAGCTTTTTCCTGCTTGTAATCATCTGGGTTGCAGCGGTAGCTAGCAGCCTTGTCATTATAGTAAGGAACGAACTCTTGCCCGTAGTAACCTAAATATTGTCAAATTAGCTAATTAATTTCTTCTGATTATGTTTTAAAAATAATTTTCAAACAGTTCGCGAACTGTATAATAAGAGTCTCAATAGTAACCGAAACTCTAAAAAACGGAATTTTAGTTTCAGTAGATATATCAAAAGAATTGAATTTTTATACTGACTCTAAAACATAGAAATTTCATTAAGTTTACTCTTACCCACCAAAAGCTACGAGCCTGAGAAAATTTGCCTTATTTTCGAAAAAATGGGAAAACAACCCTTAAAAGTCCTAGAATCTTAACGAAAATCACACTATCAGATTCAGCGTATCAGAAAACCTTACTGTATAGGTTTCAAGCTCCGATCTGCAAAAATGTGGAATTTTGTAGTTTTTGTAATAATAGAGAACGAGTATAAAGTTATTATAATCACATTGAAAAGGTTACTGTTTACAATATGTTGAAAAGATACAAAGGGATTGATTTTTCTCGTATAACCATATATGAAGTAATAAGTGAATTCAATATTTATCCACGTTTATCTTTCGACAAGAAATGTTTATTTTATTTTTATGCTCAGTTTAGGATCGCTAAAGTTATTATGTAAACTGCAAAAATATATATGGTATCTGAGCAATAGTTTTAATTTTTTTATTCACACTAGAAAAATACCTTAAAATTTAAAAATTAGTTTATTTTTTGTTAGGTTACATGACATATGCAGGACTCGTTAACTGCCTGATTCTTTGAGGTTCGTCCCTTACTATTTCAAGGAAGAAAAAGCCGTAGGCTTATTCCTGTTTGTAATCTGGGTTGCAGCGGTAGCTAGCAACCTAGTAAGAGTCGATCACGTCCAATGTTAAGAAATATAAAAACCCCTAACTCCTAAAAAAAGAGTCAGATCAAAACAAAAAGTACACCATTAGAACCGTCTTGTCCGAAACAACTATACAGGAAACTTACCGTCCTTTGGCTTGAATAACAAAGAAAATATATTGGCTTGAAATTCAAGAAAATTGACTTTAACCACGTTATTCTCCACAAACAGCATATTTTTTTCTTTTTTCTTCTTTCTTTTCCAAAGACAGCTTGGCACTGGAACATTGTAGAGAATTGTTCAATGGCTCATTTTAAAGGAAATTAATTGGGTTAAAAATCTTTTATAACTAAAATAAATTATTTCTAAAAGAGAATAAATTTTTCCACTAAAAACTGCATTTTTGATGTCGTTTCATACAGCAGTCTTTTCAAAGATATTTGATTTTTGTAAATAAATCATAATCGTATACCAGCGGTAAGATTTGAACCCATTCGGGTTGCAGCGGTAGCTAGCAACCTAGTAAGAGACGATCACGTCCAATGTTAAGAAATATAAAAACTCCTAACTTCTAAAAAAAGAGTCAGATCAAAACAAAAAATACACCATTAGAACTGACTTGTCCGAAACCCCGTCCGGAAACTTACCGTCCTTTGGTTTGAATAACAAAGAAAATATATTGGCTTGAAAATCAAGAAAATTTACTTTAACCACATTATTCTCCACAAACGGCATATTTTTTTCTTTTTTCTTCTTTCTTTTCCACAGATAGCTTGGCACTGGAACATCGTAGAGAGTTGTTCAATGTCTCATTTTAAAAGACATTAACTGGGTTAAAAATCTTTTGTAACTAAAATAAATTACTTCCAAAAGAGAATAAATTTTTCCGCTAAAAACTGCCTTTTTGATGTCTTTTTATACTGCAGTCTTTTCAAAGATATTTGATTTTTGTACAGAAATCATAATCGTATACCAGTGGTAAGATTTTATAGTAAAGAATGAACTCAAGCCCAAAGGAACTGAACCTTCTGGTTCGTTCTTATTATATTCATTATTTTAGCTAGTTGGTAACAAAAGCGAGCTCCATTTTTAAATATTTTTATAGTAAGGACCGAAGTCTATCTCATAGTAACTGATGCAACAGGGAAAAGAAAAGGAGGTCTTTGGTATATATTATGTCATACGAGATTATATTTTTTTCACAGGGGCTAGCGAACTATAAAAGTATCACAGAGAAATGTTTAATGGCTCATTTTGAAGGATCCGGGTGGCAGCGGTTGCTAGCAACCTTAAAAACCTACAACTCCAAAAAAAAGAGTTAGATCAGAACAAAAGGTACACCATTAGAACCGCCTGGTCCGAAACCCCTATATAGGAAAATTTCTGTCCCTTGGCTTGAACAGCAAGGGAAATATATTGGCTTTAAAATCAAGAAAAGTGGCGGCTACTACAACATTCTGCCTAAACGGCATACTTTATTTCTTTCTTTCTTTTCCACAGATAGCTTGGCACTAGAAAATCGTAGAGTTGTTCAATGGCTCATTTTAAAGTAAATTAATTGGGTTAAAATCTTTTGTAACTAAAATAAATTATTTCTAAAAGAGAATAAATTTTTCCACTAAAAACTATCGGGGTTGCAGCGGTAGCTAGCAACCTAGTAAGAGACGATCACTTCCAATGTTAAGAAATATAAAAACCCATAACTCCTAAAAAAAGTCAGATCAAAACAAAAAGTACACCATTAGAACCGCCTTGTCCGAAACCCCTATAGAGGAAACTTTCCGTCATTTGGCTTGAACAGCAAGGGAAATATATTGGCTTGAAAATCAAGAAAAGTGGCGGCTACTACAACATTCTGCCTAAACGGCATATTTTTTTCTTTCTTCTTTCTTTTCCACAGATAGCTTGGCACTGGAACATCGTAGAGAGTTGTTCAATGGCTCATTTTAAAGAAAATTAATCGGGGTTGCAGGGGTAGTATACTAAAGAACGAACTCTTGCCTATAATAACTTGTATAGGCAACTTAACTGTAATGTAAGCTTGTATCCGGGTTGCAGCGGTAGCAAGCAACCTAATAAGAGACGATCACGTCCCATATCCAGGTTGCAGCGGTAGCTAGCAGCCTAGTATTACAATACAGTTAAATTAAAGGACCACATTATATGCATGATGATGCAACATACACTTATCTTTTGACAAGATAATACTAGAGAAGCATCTTTTGAAAAGTTGTTTTCCGGGTTGCAGCGGTAGCTAGCAACCTAGTAAGAGATCCGGGTTGCAGCGGTAGCTAGCAACCTAGTAAGAGACGATCACGTCCAATGTTAAGAAAAATAAAAACCCATAGCTCCTAAAAAAGGAGTCAGATCAAAACAAAAAGTACACCATTAGAACCGCCTTGTCCGAAACCCCTGTATAGAAACCTTTCTGTCATTTGGCTTGAACAGCAAGGGAAATACATTGGCTTGAAAATCAAGAAAATTGACTTTAACCACGTTATTCTCCACAAACGGCATATTTTTTTTTGTTTCTTTTCCACAGATAGATTGGCACTGGAACATCGTAGAGAGTTGTTCAATAGCTCATTTTAAAGGAAATTAATTTGGTTAAAAATCTTTAGTAACTAGAATAAATTATTTCTAAAAGAGAATAAATTTTTCCACCAAAAACTGCATTTTTGATGTCTTTTCATGCTGCAGTCTTTTCAAAGACATTTGATTTTTGTACATAAATCATAATTGTATACCAGCGGTAAGATTTGGACCCACGCCTCCGAAGAGACTGGTGGCTATCCGGGTTGCAGCGGTAGCTAGCAACCTAGTAAGAGACGATCACGTCCAATGTTAAGAAATATAAAAACCCATAGCTCTTAAAAAAAGAATTCAGATCAAAGCAAAAAGTCCACCATTAGAACCACCTTATCCGAAACCCCTGTATAGTAAACTTTCTGTCCCTTGGCTTGAACAGCAAGGGAAATATATTGGCTTGAAAATCAAGAAAAGTGGCAGCTACTACAACATTCTGCCTAAACGGGATATTTTTTTTTTCTTTTTTCTTTTGTTTCCAGAGATAGCTTGGCACTGGAACATCGTAGAGAGTTGTTCAATAGCTCATTTTAAAGGACATTAATTGGGTTACAAATCTATAATAACTAAAATAAATTATTTCTGAGAGAGAATAAATTATTCCACCAAAAACTGCATTTTTGATGTCTTTTCACACTGCAGTCTTTCAAACATAATCGTATACCAGCGGTAAGATTTGAACCCACGCCTCCGAAGAGGCTGCCTCTCATAAATATATATGTGAATTTGGGTTGCAGCAGTAGCTAGCAACCTAGTAAGAGACGATCAGTCCAAGGCTAAGAAATATAAAAACCAAAAACTCCTAAAAATAGAGTCAGATCAAAACAAAAGTACATCATTAGAACTACCTTGTCTGAAACCCTACTAGATAAATAATGAATTTCATCATAGTTTTATATTAGAGCTATGACGTGAATAGAAAATCCGGGTTGCAGCGGTAGCTAGCAACCTAGTAAGAGACGATCACGTCCAATGTTAAGAAATATAAAAACCCATAGTTCCTAACAAAGGAGTCAGATCAAAACAAAAAGTACACCATTAGAACCGCCTTGTTCGAAACCCCTGTATAGTAAAATTTTTACAGTAAAGAACGATCTCTCTCCCGTAGTAACTGATATGTTACATTAAAAGACGATCATTGGAATAAAAAGTTATTGCATGCATTGGACTTAGTTAGCTACTTGATCGTTTGAGGTTCGTCTCTTACTATTTAAAAGAAGAAAAATTACAATAAGGAACGAACTGTAACCCATAGTATAATAAAGAACGAACTCTTGCCTATATTAACATGTATAGGCAATTATAGAAAGGATCAGTCTAGTAGATCATAAAAAGGGATTACATAAGTTTCATCGGTATCAAGGCTTTGGGGATGGCTGAAACCTAGTAAAGAAAAAGACATGGCACGTATCGGATTTAGTTAGCTTTCTGATTCTCTGAAATTTGTCTCTTACTATTCGAAATAAGAAAAAGCCATAGGCTTTTTCCTGTTTGTGATTTTTATAGTAATGAAGGAACTATAGCCAATCGTATTGTTACATAAAGGATACCACTACAGGCCCTTGTTTTGATGATGATTATGCACAAATCTAGGTTGCAGCGGTAGCTAGCAATTCGGGTTGCAGTGGTAGCTAGCAACCTAGTCAGAGACGACCTCGCCCCTTAGTAAAAAATAAAATAGCCCATAACTCCTAAAACTAGAATCAGATCAAAAACGAAGCACACTGTTAGAACCGCCTTGTCTGGAACCCCCTATATAGGAAACTTACCGTCCCTTGACTTTTACAATCGTAAGATGTAGCCTGGTCGTCTCTTACTATTCCAATTAAGAAAAAGCCAATGGCTTTTATCTGTTTTGTGATCTTAATTCACGCATGCGTTCAGTAATTTCTGAAGGAATAGCAGCTTTTCGTAAAAAATCTGAGTATAAACAAAATCGACAAGGGTGGGATTCGAACCCAGGTTCAGGTTCAGGCTCTTTTATTTACAAACTAAATACAACTACAATATGGGTATGCCCGGCTGAGAGTCTAGCTCGTATTACCAGGCAACCAATAACAAATAAAAACAAAAAAAACATAATATGTAACCGCATTTATACATAATCACACTCTTTTGTAAATAGATAAAAAGAAAGAAAAATGTAAGACTTGCCAAGCATCACCCCAAGCCAGCAGCCAAATGGAGAACAAACTAAAACAAAACACCAAAAACAGTGAAGTGAAGCCGTGGGGAAACCCTACCAATAGAATGTGCCAGCGGGAAGACCATAACTGAATTAAAAAAAAATTAAAAAAAAAATGAAATTAAATAAAATGATCAAAGGGTTAGTAAAAGATTTTTTAAATGACCCCGCAGTGTACCAACAGAAAGACTAATATTAAGACCCGACCCATGCACATTCCAAAGTTTGGTTATGCAGTGCCTGAGTGAGAACCTCGATCTCTCAGTGCAAGCTCAGGGTTCAACATACTTAGAAGATCCCCTCGTTCCATAAACGTGCTCACGTTGATTAAAGAGATCCATAGCATAGAAAATTTTCGGTAGAATTTTAGCAAAATACTTAACACAAAACATCAATCCATGAAAAGATAATAATAATTCCACTGGTAATATATTAAGGAAAAAAATATATACTTTTATTTGGCGATTTTGATGGTAGGGATATTGGGGAGGGAATGAAAGTTTTCAGAATACGCAGTGCTTTATTTTGCTGCCTTTGAGGTGGTTTTATATGAGTTTAAATGTATTCAGAAAAATCAGGGGACAATAAATCAGATAAGAATAGATAAGGGTAAAATATACCAATCTCATTGTATAAAAAGGTAGAATAAAATTCAAATGCCGCAATATTCCAATATTCCTTCCAAACTTCATTCGCAATTTAGCAATGTATTCTTTCCAACTCCTATTTTGATCAACTAGCACACCTAAATATCTCATAGTAGATACACGCTTTAAATAAGTATATTCACCAATGGGTAGTCTACTAAGTTCAGGTAATGACTGGTCAGTACGAAAGAAAATTATGAACTTGGTTTTTGGCATATTAACAGATAATTTATTTGCACTAAACCAAGTTTCTATCCTCTCGAAAGCTGCCAACATATTCTTCTTTAAGCGACATTTCATCAGCACCGCTCACTGTGCAGGCCGTATCATCAGCGAATAGGATATTTAGCCCGAGATCTTCCAGCGCCCGGTTAATGTCGTTAACATAAATAAGAAAGAGTAGAGGTCCAAGTACGGACCCTTGAGGAACGCCGACTTGACCAGTGATACCAAGTAGTGAAGAGGTAGCATTTCCACCATCCACAAACTGACTACGCCCAGTTAAATATGAGTCAATCAGAGAATTTGTAGGTCCCCGTATACCATAATTTTCCAGTTTACGAAGCAAAATTGTATGACAAATAGTATCGAACGCTTTTTTATATCTATAAATATAGTAGCTGGAATTTCTTTTTTATCCAAAGTGTCGTGTATAAACTGTGTGAGTGTCAGAATCGCATGTTCAGAGCTATGACCCTTCCTAAACCCAAACTGAAGGTCATTAAAACATCCCCTCTTATCAAAAAACTTCAATATGCGGTTGTAACGACATCGTTCAATTACTTTTGCGAATGAAGATAGGATCTAGATTGGCCTGTAGTTTGTTGGATCTTTCACGTCATCACCCTTATGCAGGGCTAAAACACGTGCAGGCTTTAAGCAGGCTGGGAAACGTCTACTTGAAAAACATAAGTTGATAACATGAAATAAATATTCGGTAACATCAGGCAATATCTGTTTTAATAGGCTGGTCGACGAGCCATCTGTAGCTTCCGACGACCCATTCTTCAGTTGGTATATAACTTGCAGTAATTCATCTGCTGAAATTAGCGTTAGGAAAAGAGAGCAATCCGATGGAGGCGGCATGTAAGCAGAATATGCTGAATCGGATAAACTTCGAGTTGGCGCCTCAAGTGATGTTCAGTGACCAATATTTGCGAAGTGCTCATTTAGGACACCAACAACATTTCGCTTTCCTTTAACAATTTTCTTGTCTTTTAGTAATAATGTCTCTTCCAGAGAGCTTTCCATTTTCTTTTTCCCAGGGCATTTATTAATAATCAACCATGTCTTGTTTGGGGACCCTTCAGCATTTTTAAATTCATGAAGATTGTACAACTGCATTGCTTATCACAGTAGCTTTGTCAGAAAAATCCTGTACTGGCGAAATTTGGCCTGATTTTCATGTGTAGGATCTGCCATGAATTTCCTGAAGAGGTTATTTTTGGTATGGATAGAGGACAGAACAGCAGCTGTAATCCATGGTTTCTTTGGTTTAATATAACGCCTACCTTGCCGGCTTGATAAAGGACATGCCTTATTAAGTACTATTTCAAACTGGTTGATGAAGTATTCCACGTCGTCACATTCTAAGCAGAGAGACCGGTCGAATTGGGACAGTAAACTTTTCAGTTTATAAATCGAAGCAGCGTCCAGTCTTCTTGACCTCAATGAAGAGGGTTTAGGGGAGGGACCCGTTTCAAGGTCGCACAGGATCATAAAATGGTCAGAAGTATCTTCAACTATAACGTTACAACCCAGTGTCTCGAAATTTGTGAAAATATTGTCAATTAATGACGCTGACGACTCTGTGATTGTCGTCGGGATCCGGCATGTTGGAAGCAAACCCGCGAACATACACATCGTTACAAAGTCAGCGGCAACATTATTCGAAAGCTTTGAATTCATATCCCCATGTACATTACTAATATCAATATTAAAATCACCCAACATCATTAACTTACACTTTCTTTGGGTCATCAGCGAGCTAAGTTCATCGAACTTTTCTACAAATTGTTTAGCAGCCGAACTCGGCGGCCTATATAGGACGCAACATAATACTTTCGAAGGACTTAAATCTAACTCAAAATCCAAAGTGCACAACACATTGGATTGGCAAACCAACGCCTTAACCAAGCTAATTATATATAATTAGCTAAATATTATAATATGAAGGCCTCCTTGGATCAGCATCTTATATCCGTAGAGCCAATTATATAGTTTTTGCTTATGAATGTTTCATCTGTTTTGAGAATGCTACGTTTCAGTTCCTGTATAGGATATACATGCGCCTGTATACGCAAGCGTTCAGTAATTTCTGAAGGCATAACAGCTTTTCGTAAAAAATCTGAGTATAAACAAAATCGACAAGGGTGGGATTCGAACCCAAAAGTGCACAACACATTGGATTGGCAAACCCAGGCCTTAACCAAGCTAATTATATATAATTAGCTAAATATTATAATAAATAGGCCTCCTTGGATCAGCATCTTATATCCGTAGAGCCAATTATATAGTTTTTGCTTATGATTGTTTCATCTGTTTTGAGAATGCTACGTTTCAGTTCCTGTATAGGGTATACATGCGCCTGTATACGCAAGCGTTCAGAAATTTCTGAAGGAGTAGCAGCTTTTCATAAAAAATCTGATTATAGACAAAATCGACAAGGGTGGGATTCGAACCCACACGTGCAGAACACATTAGATTAGCAGTCCAACGCCTTAACCATTCGGCCACCTCGTCTTATTCGATAAAGCTAATTATATATAATTAGCTAAATATTAAACTAAATATTATAATAAAAAGTCCTCCTTGGATTAGCAGTCCAACGTCTTTGCCCCTCGGCCGCCTCGTCTTATTGTATAGTGCCGATTATATAGTTTTGGCTTATGAATGTTTCATCTGTTTTGAGGATACTACGTTTCAGCTCCTGTGTAGCCCCACTGTGATCTTAATTCACGCATGCGTTCAGAAATTTCTGAAGGAATAGCAGCTTTCTTAAAAAGTCTGATTATAGACAAAATCGACAAGGGTGGGATTCGAACCCACATGTGCAGAACATATTGGATTAGCATTCCAACGCCTTAACCATTCGGCCACCTCATCTTATCCGATAAAGCTAATTATATATTTACATAAAGGCTTGATCATCGGATAAAGCTGAAACATAGTAAAGGACAATTATGCAGCGGTACCATTGCATATATTGGACTAACTTAGCTGCCTGATAAACGGCATCTTTATTTGACGATATTTTGCATAGACGGCATCTTTTTATTTTATCTTTTCAACAGATAGTTTGGCACTAGAACATCGTAGAGAGTTATTCAATGGCTTGTGTTAAAGAAAATTATTGGGGTTAAAAAGCTTTTGTAATAAAAACAAATTATTTAAAAAAATCAATGTTACCGCTAAAAACTGCATTTTTATAGCCAATCCTGTTCAATGACGTCATAATCGTAGGTTCTTGCCAGGGCGATCTCTTACTGTACCAATTTTTCTGTTTGTGATTTCACAGTATTCGGGCTGCAGCAGTAGCTAGAAACCTAACAGTACATACCGAACTCATAGTAAAGATCGAGCTTGGTCAACCAGTTCGTGGTAATGAACTGTATAGTAAGAGCGACTCATCTCAATAGTAACCAAAACTCTAAAAAAACGGAATTTTAATATCAATAGATACATCAAAAGAATTGTATTTTTATGCTGATTTTAAATATTTAAGTATCATCAAGTTTAGTCCTACTCATCACAAGCCTGGGAAAATTTGCCCTATTTTCGAAAAAAGGGGAAAACACCCTTAAAAAGTCATACAATCTTAATGAAAATCACACCATCAGTTTCAGCGTATTAGAGAACCATATTGTAGAGGTTTAATGCTCATATCTGCAAAAATGTGGAATTTGGTATTTTTTGCCAGAAGAAAGATCACGGATGTGTTTTTATCTGCCATTCTTTTTTTACAAAGGGTGATTGTATCGACCCAGTGGTCCTAGAATTTCGCGAGAGGGCTCACTTAAACGGATAATTAAAGTTCTAATGCCTTTTTTAATCTAAAAACAAAAAATTTAAAAATAGAATCACTTTTTACAAAAAAAAAACTGCATTTTTGATCGTCTTTTCATACTGCAGTCTTTTCAAAGATATTTGATTTTAAAAACAATTAAAAAGTTCGTGGTAACAAACTGTAATAAAAAGGACTTACGCATAGAAAACTACTGAGTTTTTCAGTATCTCTTAATTTGGCATAGCAATTAATGAGAAGCGTCGTGTGATCCTTGGTCGCCAGTCTTTCTCTGTGCAACAGCTCAAGGTACTGAGTGAGACTCAATATTCTTGGTGAATCAAGATACTAAAAAAAATCATAGTAGCAGACAATGACTAATTATTTAACCATTCATCAAAAATAATAATAAAAAAACTTCAAATATATTAATGATATAATATGTTACAGGTAATTATTTGGAAAAAAAAAAATCAACAATTCAACTTTTAATTATGAAGAAGTTTAAGCATGAAAAGACTATAAAAGAGGCTCGCAATTAATGAAATTTTTGTTGGGCAGATAAAGTATCTGAACTATATCTCACACCTTCGTTAACTACATTCGACATTTTTCTACGAAATATCTCCTTTTTTCATGTGGGCAATTCAACTTATTTTTTTCTCATTAAGGAATTACAACCCATCCCACCCTGCCACAGGCGTACGTCCCTTACGAAAAAAGTCCGTAGAAACAGGTTATTCAAACTACAAAGATCGTCAACTTCAGCTCACTAATGAGAAATGTACACTCAGGCAATAGTCTCGGATAGAATTATATATTTAATTTGAGTGCTACTTTTTCCATCGTTTTTTTTTTTTTTTAGATAAGCTGTTTTGGATTAAGACATAACAAGACACCTATTTAATCACACTGACATTCAGTTTTTATTTAATTTCTTAATTTATATTAATTGAGGTCTTTTTAGAATAATATTCCTTTGTCATGCAAACTAAAGTAGATTGTAGAATTCGAGTACCGTTTACTAGCTTTGAATAACTTTTTTCATATTTGACCAAATTCATACTTTCCAAATGTTGAACATATAAGTTTACCATAAATGCCTTTATTGCCACCTTTTATAACCTTTGAAATCAGTTTATATTAGGTAAATGTTGAAAAAAAAATAAATACAAATATGAATAAATGCCATCCGGATTTTACAAGCTACTTTACGTTCTTATGACAAGGATCTATACTGGTCTACGGTGGTTCGCTAACAACAACCAAATTATAATTTTATAATTAATTCGTATTGTTCTTTAAATAACTGGAAGTAAAGCAGTCCAACCACGTCTATTTTTTTTTTTTTTTTTTTTTGCATATTTTCAGCGGTATCTGCAGCCTGTTAAAGAACGAACCACGGCCCATAGTAACCAAGAATAAGAAAATGCGTTTTAATACAAACTGTCCAGTGAAAAAAAAAATGTCATTGGTAGCTGATTCAGGAATGGTAACTATTATCTCGATTGGTCTTGATTGCAAAATTTTATTTTGAAATAACAAACGGAATCGTCCAATTTTCATGATTTTCGAGCCTGCGCCAACCACGGCTGTCGATCCTGCAGCCCCGTCAGTTATTAATTACAAAAACATTCCAAAAAAGAAGTTTTCAAAGAAAAGTAAAGAGTCATATTAAACTTAAGACCAGTAGAAATAAATTCCTATAACGATTCAAACTCAAAACGACCAAAAATTATTATTAAAGAATAAATGAACTCCAAAACGAACAGAATTAGAATATACCATCGTAGAGAACATAGAGATAGCAGGTACTATTATAGAGCAATAACTAAATCTTAAAACGAGTAAAAATACAATCGAATGTTCAAGTCAAGCTCAAAACGAACAAAAATTACTATAAACAGGTGTTTGGTTACTGACTTTTCCACCTTCCCTAGCCGGTAAAATCTAATGCTTGTTAAGTCATTTACGCTTTATCGACAACTACATGTATCTTGAACACTATACTTCTGTTTTTTATATAAAATCGTCGAATAATAAATATAAAATCACTATAATAATCAAGACTTCTGGAAAGAACTAATAAAAATAAACTGAATATTTGCTATATAATGCAAATGACTACCCTTCTCCCTTATTCCAAACCGTTAGTCAAAGGCTTCTTACGTCATTTGTGTTTTATTGTAAACTATGCGTCTTGAACACTATACTTTAATGTTTCAAAACTTCGGAGAAAAACAAATATAAAATTACTGAAGTAATCAAGAAAACTGGAAAGAACTAGTGAAAATAAACTGAATACTTGATATATAATGATTTTAATTCTTGGAAACTCAGCAATTGAAAATTTCATTTCAGTGCAATTTTATTTTTATTTTTTTAACATTGCAAATATAAAAGAAATTATTTGTAATATATTTCGTTTTCAGTAAAGCGCAGATGACACAACAAGCCTTTAACGGTTTAGGGAAGGGGGAAAAGGGGAGTCCTGGTTGAACTTCCTTGAAGTAATGATATTAGGGTTGTTTTAAAACATTTTAAAAAAAAATCTTTCAGTTTTAATGATTGAATTTTAATGTAAGTTTCTTTTATATTGTTTTTATTCTATTCGTCTGTTTTGCTGAGGACGGCCCTTGGATATAGGGTCGAAACATTCATTTAAAGTTACGTTTCACTGTCTTATATAAAAATTTCCCTGTTGTTCTACTTATTTGTTTATTATGGAAAGGCAGTGTGGTCTTCGTCGCTATTTGCGTCTAGCTTACGGGGAGCAGTTGACTTATGATATCTTTTATTTTATTAGTTTAGGAAAAAACATGCTAATATTATCAATCAACAAAAGTTTTTAGAATCTTGTAGAAATGAAAATCTTATTCCTAAGTCTTTAAGGTATAAATTGAATTTAAATACCCCTAAAGAAGCTCAATTCGCGCAAAAATTAAATTTAAAAACTCTTGTCCACATTATAGTTGACAAAAGACAAACGTGACACAATATTTTTTTAGCAAGAAAATGTCTTGAACACTTGGTATTCGGAATTCTGTCCAAAGTTAAACATTCTCAGTTGGTAAGATTTAAAAATAATTCAATTAGTTATGTTTTTCTCTTGTCTAAAGTATAACCTTATAAGAAATTGGAATGTCTGGAGGTCTGGATCTTCGATGAATCATCGTGTTTATACCCCGAGGTTTACTCCTGGACCCCAACCACTATCGGTAATTTCTCCTCTAGAACTTTTGAACCAAAGAAAATTCAAACTCTTGAAAAGGTCTAAAATTCTCTTTTCTACAAAAATAAGTTCCTGTGGAAGACATTTTTTCGTCCATATAAAATTCTTTGCACAAACTTTACACATCCTTTTCTAACCCAGATGAAGTTAGGTCTTGTTTTATTAATACACTTTACGGCAGCCAAAAAAAAGTTATGTTTCATACTAATTTGACGCCAGTAATTTCGCATGACATGAAAGTTTTGTCTAATCTTCGCAAAGACCCTTTAATTATAATAACTAAAGCAGACAAAGGAAACTCGCTTGTACTCATGGATACCTTAGATTACGACAATAAAATTTATTCACGCTTAAATGAAACAAATACATATACTTACATAAAACACGGCCATACTGATATGCTTACGAATACAATTATAACCGAATTAGAGAATCTAAAACAACATTGCAAAATCACCCCAGAGCTCTATAATAAATTTCTCCCCCGAGATAGCTTTTGCCCAAAGTTTTACAGTTTACCAAAATTATACAAGCAAGGTATTCCCTTAAGGCCAATTGTAGCATGTACGAAAGCCCCTGCTTCCAATATTGGAAAGTGGTTATGTACAGCCTTCAAACCGTTACTTTATTCTCAAAAATCGTACATATGCAATTCGGTAGATTTAGCAGAAAAACTTAAAAATGCAAGCATTTCAGAATATACAGTAGTAGGTAGTTTCGACATAGTTTCTATGTACACAAATATTGATATAGCAATATCTGAGCAATTATTAAAAAATAATAGAAGAAAACTATCATTTAATCAAAGATTCAACAACAGGAATAGATTGCAAGGTTTTGATGTCCCTAGTCAAAATTTGTAATAAGTATTCAATGTATTTTGCAGCTCTGTAATTCTTTTTATCAACAAAAAAATGGTCTCCCTATGGGTGCGCCGCTATCCGGGTTATTAGCGAACATTTATGTGGAACACCTTGAAAATTGGGCTTTAATTAATATTTTTTAAAACATGTCTGTTGGGGGCGTTATATGGATGATGTAATATTGCTCTGCAATTATGGGGAAAATGAATATGGGGGCTTTCTAGATCTACTTAATACATATGATCGAAATTTACAATTTACCTTGGACATTGAAAATGCAAATAAATTACCGCTTCTGGATGTTTTAATTATTTGCGACATTTATAAAATGGATTTTACAATTTACAGAAAACCCACACAAAATAACAGATATCTACATTTTAAATCCAATCACCCCCCACAAGTTAAAAGAGGTGTTGCTACATCTCTTGTTGACCATGCCCTAAACATTTGGTCTGAATCTTACATCACAGATGAACTAAATTTTATTAGAGACATACTTTTTGGAAACGGTTATCCTATTGTCTTTATTAACGATACAATTAGCCGAAGATTGACAAGACACTCCCGTAAAGTTAAGGGTCTTTTGCAATGTGAAGTTCCCGTCAAGCCCTCAAATATAATTTACCTTCCATATATTCCAAAAGTCACTACAAGTTTAAAAGAGTTTGCACACAAAATAATTTTTATGTCATATTTACAAATAATTTTAAAATCATGAATTTCTTAAATTCTGTTAAAGATACACCCCCAGTTACTCGCCAAAGAGGGTTTTATCAAATACCTTGTGACTGTGGCAATTTTTTTGTTGGTAAGACCAATAAAATTTTATAAAAACGCCTACAACAACACAAAGATGACATAACTAAAGCTTTAAATTCTAATAATACAAATATTTCCTTTGATTCCGCTTTAAGCAGTCACATATATAATAACCCTAGTCATAAAATGCTTTTTGAAGAAACTTGCCTTATTAGCAATGATTTAGGCATAAAACAGGTTGTTCGATAGGCAATTGAAATTAAAATCAAAATAAATAGTAATATTTCTTTAAATAGGGATTTGGGGGAATATTCGCTTAATGCCTTATATACAAATTTAATAAGAAATGATTTAACTAATTATATTAAAAAACCAGTAAATAACTCCACTCAACCTATTACGAATAGACCATATAGGCTGGCTGCCAAGAAGGCGAGATTAGCTTTAAAAGCTTATCTGTAAGTATTTTAATTTCATCTGAATGAATTGTTACCTGTCCATTTCGCTTGGTGTACCAGTCCTGGTTGAACTTCCTCGAAGTAATTATGTTTGGGCTGTTTTAAAACATTTTTTAAAAAAACCTTTCAGTTTTAACGACTGAATTTTAATGTAGGTTTCGTTTATATTGTTTTTATTCTCTTCGTCTGTTTTGCTGAGGACAGCCCATGGATATAGGGTCGAAATATTCATTTAAAGTTGCGTTCCACTGTCTTGTATAAAAATTTCCCTGTTGCTCTACTTATTTGTTTATGATGGAAAGGCAGTGTGGTCTTCGTCGCTATTTTCATCTTAATACCCTTTGCCTTTTCAAATACAGCCAGAATCAAAACTTGCCCCTTTCTTAATGATAAATCCTGCATGTGAACAATTTATAAATTGCATAATTTACAATTCTTGTCCGAGGCAGTGGGGAATATGGCATCACAAATGAAACTCAGAGAGGAAAGAAAATAACAAAATGAAAAATAAAAATCATGCCCAGCCCTGACCCAGCTATGCCCTGGTGGCATAGCTATTACACTTTTTGACTAGCTTGAATAAAATGATAGTTCCAAAATTTTGACTTTTTTTAGGAGAGGGGGCACATAAAAAGAGCAACAAGGAGGGGGGCTGATTGCCCTCCAATCTCTCTTAAACATCTCCTTAACATACCTTGGAAGTTTCCACCTAATATCCTCAGCCTTTCCTGAAATATTGCTGATATGCCTTTTTCACAACCAACAAGGACAAAGTGTGATTTGATTGTGTTTGGCATACTTTTCAACATTACCTTTTAAGTTTCAACGTAATATTCTAAGCTTTTTTGGTAATCCAGGATCAAACATGCCCTCTTTTCTCGATATAAGATCTTATGTGTTAACAAGGGCAACACGCATAATTTACAGTCATTGTACCAGGGACTGTGGGAGGCAGCAAGGGTTGTCAACCCCAGAGGCATAGTTATATTGTCTATGGACTATTTTGAACAAAATGGCTATTTCAAAATTTTGATAGGATCCATTTAGGGAAGAAAGGGTGTGTGGGGGAGGCTGGTTGACTTCCGATCACTTTTGACTCTTTAAAAGTGAACTAGAACTTTCGATTTCCAATCAAATGAGCATCCTCCAAAGTTTATACGACTACCCCTCCCATAAAAACCTTATGTGTTAACAATGGGCAAGTTGCATAACTTACAACCCTTGCCCCCGGGCTGTGGCAGATTTATTTAACCCCTGAGGCATAGTTATTTGACCTTTGGAGTATTTTAAACGGCTATATAAAAATTTGTACCGGATGCATTTGGGGAAAACAGGGCGTGGGCGGTTGGAGGCAAGTGGCCCTCTGATCAATTTTGACTCTTAAAAATAGGACTAGAACTTCCGATTTTCGATCGAAAGAGCCACATTCGAAGTTTATACGACCAGTCCTTCCATATGAGGTGCCTCTGGAGAAAAAATAAATAAATAATCAAAACTGAAGCCTTATGGCTCTTCAGTATAGGCAACGTTATAGCGTTGCCTCTGATAATAAGCCTTAAATATTAACAATGGGAAACTTGCATAAGTTACAGCCCCTGCCCCAGAGACGGTGGGGATTTTGTAAACCCCTGAGTCATGGTGATTTGACTTTGAACTATCTTGAACAAAATAGCCATCTCAAAATTTGATCGGATACATTTGGTGAAAAAAGGACGAGGGGGGGGGGCTGGATCAGGGATGCCAAATTGCACACTTTTCGAGTGAAATGCACTATTTTTTCCTCAGAGAGGTAACTCTTTTTAGACGTCGGCAATTGGCAAACCTGGGCTAAATACGCTACATTCATTTTCGACTCTTAAAAAGGGCACTAGAACTTTCGATTTCCAATTGGGTGAGCTCCCTCCAAAGTTTATACGACCGCTTTTCCCATAAAAACCTTATATGTTAACAATGGGCAACTAGCATAACTTATATCCTTGCCCCAGGGGCCGGGGGGGGGGGGTGTTGTCAACCCCAGAGGCACAGTTATTTTGCCTTTGGATTATTTCGAGCAAAATCGGATCTATTTCCAAGAAAGTGGTGCAAGGGGGGGGGGGCTGGTTACCCTCCGATCGTTTTTGACTCTTGAAAAGGGAATTAGAACTTTAAACTTCCAATCAAATGAGCCTCCTCCAAGGTTTATACAGCCACCTCTTCCATTCAAACTTATATGTTCACAATGGGCAACTAGCATAACTTATAGCCTTTGCCCCGGGAGCTCGGCTTGTTAACCCCAGAGACATAGCTATTTTACCTTTAGACTATTTTGAACAAAATGGCTATCTCAAATTTTGATCGATCCATTTGGGGGAAAAGGGTGTAAGTGGGGGGGGGGGGTTGCCCTCCGATCAACTTTGACTCTTTCAAGGGAACTAAATGTTTCAATTTCCAATCAAATGAGCCTCCTGCGAAATTTACAACCCTTGCCCCCGGTCTCTTGAGAGTTTTGTCAACCCCGAAGGCATTATTATATGCTCTTTAGACTATCTTAATCAAAATGGCTAGCTCAAAATTTAGATCAGACACATTTGGGGAAATGAGGGTGTGGGGGGAGGGGGCTAGTTGCCTTCCGATCACTTTTGCTTAAAAAGTAAACTAGAATATTCTATTTCCAATCAAACGAGCTTCCTTCCAAGTTTATAGGACTACCCCTTCAATAAAAACCTTATATTCCCCGGGAGATAACTTACAACCCTTTCCCCGCGACTCTAGGGGGGTGTCAACCCCAGAGACATAATTATAAGATTTTTGGGCTACTTTGAACAAAATGGCTGTCTCAAAATTTTGATCAGATGCATTTGTGAAAAAGTTGGCGGGGAGGGGGAAGGGGTCTAGTTCCCCTCCGATCACTTTTGAATAAAAAAGACACTAGAACTTCTGATTTCAAACCAAATGAGCCCCCATTAAAACTTTATACGACTACCCCTTCCAAATGAAGTGCCTCTAGGAAAAAAACAAAAAATAAACGGATAATAATAAAACACTGAAGCCTTATTGCTCTTTACTATAGGCAACGCTATAGCGTTGTCTCTGATTTATAGCAGTCGAGGGATGTGCAGCTATACTTTGGGAAAAGTTTGTAACTTGCTATAGGGAAAATCGTCATTTTATATTATTTCAAGCGGCAAAAATTGGGTATAACACTGAACTTTAACAAAACCTAAAATATTAAAAACAAAATTTTCTAACGGATTTAAAATACTGCAATTTTCCAGCTTCTTTGAAAAATATGTAAACTATTAGCAAAAACGAGCAAAATGACCAAGTTGGTACCCCCCCCCCCCATACCTCAAACATTTTGGCAATTACCAACCTTTCTGATAACGTAAGAAGGTTCAATTCGTCCAATGGTCTTAATATACTGTTCCATAGCAATGGAGTGATCGCCTTTAGCATATAAATGGTCACCGTACTGGCGAAACAGCTCAGCCAAGTTATCAGCATCATACTGGTGCGCCTTGGCAATACTGAAATGAAACAAAAAAGAATTGCAAATAGTAATGAAAATAGATACGGCTTTGCAATGTTCTATTTCAAAATGCTTTGAAAACCTAAATGAGGGTTAAATTATAGACCTTTCCAATAGTTTTGAAGATTGATTTATATTTAAAGATCTTACAGACTATGCAAAAAACTGAAAGAAATCGAAAGGACTGAAGAATTTTTTAAAAATTAATAAAAAAAAGGTATCATTTTAATTGCCAAAATACAGCTCAATGACGGACAACGTGTTACAACAAGCTGTAACGTGTCACTTGACGACTAGTAGCCCTATTTATTGCATAGCTGGTTCTACTGATTGGATCGGTCCATTTTCCTGCATTTAGTGCTTGAGAAACTTAATAATGATAAATGACATTTACTGTAAATTTTTAGGAATTCCTTTGTACGTGCTTAATGTGAACAAACAAATATTCTTGAACATTCATAAGATAACAGACCCGCTAGAAACCTCAAACTTATTTAGTCTACATGAACTCTTTCATGGAGTCCTTACTTATGGAGCCCTTAAAACAGTTTTGAACTTTAAGTATATGTAGTTCAAACTATTTTGCTCACCCATCTAAAGGGTACCTGTCAGAACCAAAAAATGCTGAAACTTGAAAAGAAATTATAAGAAAAAACAGCAGAATATGGTAACAAAAAGATGGTAAATCAAGTGTTTCGAAGAAAAAATAGCGCTATATTTTTATACTACTACTACTAACAGCTCAGTGCACACCCAAGCTGCCTAAGGCTAACACAGCTACGCACACTCCTCCTCCATCCAAATTTATTTGAAGCCTCCCTCTTTACACCCTCCCCAGAAGTTCCAATATCCCTTAAATCCTTCCTTACAACCTCATGCCATCCATTTCGGGGACGACCTACTTTTCGCTTGGCTCTAGATGGTTAGCCACAAAGGATAATCTTTGGCAATCAGTCTTTCTTCCGCAGAACGTGTCCTAGCCATATCAATCTTTCTCTCGTTATAGGCCTAGATAGCGGTATAAAAACACATTTTTCGTATACCTTCCTATTTGAAATACGGTCCGTAGACGATTCCTTTGGAAAACCCCTAATAAATCCTCCTCTGTCTTTTGGAGCAGCAACGTTTCAGACCCAAACTTGACCACTGTCATCACTATAGATTCCAACATTCTAGTCTTGGTTCGACTTATCGTTTTATTCTTCCAAACTTTTTTCAACCTTAATAAACACCCTCGGTCTTAGATATTCTACTGTAAACATATTTTATAACAAATCCATTTATCCTATCTTTCAGGTACTTACAGGTATTTCAAAACGAAAAGGGTATTTCGAAATAAGAGACTGCGCTAATACGTCCTAATTTCAAATAAAGATTTTTCAGCCCAACTTTATGAAAAAGCCAAAATACTGGTTAAGGAATTAAAAAGATATTGAAAAAAACACCCAATCAAGGAGTTCAGAATAGTAAATAATTATTAAGCAAAAATTAGCTAGTATATAGAAAGTGATAACCATAATTTTCGGTAATACTGAAATATCGACTAGAAAAAAACTCAAGGCGAAGTTTGGTAAAATTAACATTTGAATTAGTGAAATATTTTGTCGTGATTCTAAACGATACTGTAAATATTTCAGCAATGCTCGTCAAAGTTCTAGTCAAAATTTAGTCAAAATTTTAGTCTTGTCTAGTTTTGCTTTTTTTATGCTTAAAATGTCGTTTTTATCACATCTTCTTCTTTCTGTTTTTCCATTGAAAAACTATTACGGGTGTGAATTCCAAATATTCGTATCTGTACTATTTTAATTCCATTGTTTTTATTAAGAGTTTGTACCCATTTCTTTGTTTCTATCGTTATTTATATCAACATAAAGGCGTCTGATAAAACTCATTCTGGATAGTCAATAGTCAATCGAGTCTACCTGATGGCAACATCATACAGATTCTTCTTGAAGAGAGTATCTAGTTTGGTTTGAAGGTCCTTCTCTCTCAACTCCAGGATTCGATCATCAACGGTATATACATAAAGGCTTCCAAAAACTGGAAATACATTTACAACAGCTGAAGTTGTTGTAGAGAAAGCGATAGAACGGGCTGCAAGATCAATAACATGGACTGCGTTTTTCTCAGCTCCTTCACTTGAAAAAGATAGCGAAAAGGAATCCATTAATGCATATAAAATCATTTTTGCATTATTATTAGAAAGCGTTAGGACAAAGGTTAAAAAAAATTATTTCTCTTCGAAAATAAAACTGAGAAATAAAAAACAAGTTAGATGATTTTAATAGAAGAAATAGAAGAAAAATATACTTGAAAAAAAGGAATAGCTAGTTTCCTTTTTGCTCGTTATTATACCCACAAATAGTGAGAAAAAAAAGTAGTAGAACAACCCTCATAAAAGAATATTCTAAATAGTATATACTATTTAATATACATAATAATATAAAGGTGTATAAAACAGGCTTTCAACAGTAACACCAAGCAAGGTCTTTTTCTCTGCTAAGGGTGCTTTAGAGAGCTAAAAAAAATGGAATTTATATTCAACAGTGGTTGCTAGCAGACGAAGAACTCTAAATAATTGGTTCTCTAAATAATTGCATGAGACCGATCTCAAAATCAAGTTACTGCACATTTGACTTGATCATTTTTTGCTACCCGTGTCAACCCAACAGCCTATTATACCAGCATATTAGCGTGTTGACAGATGATCGTGGTTGGAGCAGTAGCTGCAATATAATAAAGAACAAACCATGACCAATAGTAGGATAAATCTTTAAAACGCGTTTCATAAGAAACTGTTTAGTATGAAACATTTTCCAATGGAAGCTGATTGAGAAATTATAGCTATTTTCAGGTTTAACAAAATAGTACTTTGTAATTATTGAAACACATTTTTGAAAATTTCCAAAAAAGTCCTGAGACATCTCGTAAATGATGTCCAATTGAAATGAAAAGTAAACCACTAAAATCGCCATCGTTGAAAACCCAAACCGGAGAAAACTATTGACACTTTGAAAAGCCAGGAAGATCACATTTGCGCAAGGATAACATGTATATGTCACCTTTTTGTCCCACTGAGTGATCATATCAAACCAGCGGTGGCAGCTTATTTTGGATGAAGCTCTTTTGAATAAAAATAACAATATCTAGAGCCCTTTTTAAGAATCAGACGAAACCACACCATAGCAAAGAACCGTTTTTTTGACATTTTGTGCCATAAAACATATCTTCGCTTAAAGGGGCCAAAAGGCAGAGGAATGCAAATTCTAAGATAGTCAATCAATTTCTTGTGTTCTAAAACCCTTAACTGTGGGCTTACAGTTCATTATATTGAATTTCGAGCGAAATCGCGTTTTATCAGGGGCTAGAATAATTGTTAGTTCTCCTCTTTTTCTTCTTTTTTTCCAGAGTTGAACTTACTGAATCAAAGGTCGTAGATGATCATGAGGGGGGTCACTTGACTAGAAATTCATACTTCTATCCCGGTTGCTAAGTCACAATGTGATCACGCCAAGACAAATTGCCATTTTCTGCCAAAAATCTTGGCCAAATAAGGCCACCAGCTTAATCTTAATTTTAAATATAATTCTTAACAGGAATAACTCTGTCTGCAATAGTATCTAAAAACAAACTTTTGCATACGGACCAATAAGGTCCGCGTAGCGCAGGTGGCGACATTCTAATGCTCTTCCTTCAACCAGGAGTGTTCAGCGCTGTTTGAGGCAAATCATCTGACGCTTCTCGTGCTTTCCCCTAGATTCCTCTATGTACCCATTTTCAGCTCTGCGGACTTTTGGCTTGTCTTAGAGCAGTGGTTCTCAAACTTATTTAGACACTGTGCCCCTATTTACTCGCAAATATTTTTGGTACTCCTTCGCAGTTACCAGTACTAAGCAACATATAGCTAAAATATAAATTAAATTGCCAATCCTAGAGTTAAAGGGTTGTTTTATTTTTTGTTGGCCGGCCGCGTACCCCTTAAAAAAATTTGCGTACCCCAAGGGGTACGCGTACCATAGTTTGAGAACCACTAACTTAGACCACTGTCTTAGTGGTAACACCACTAACTCTCGCGCCAAACCAAACAATAGCCACCATCAAGACATGGACCAGCGACCCTTCGCTTGTGAGTCTAACGTCCTAACCATTCGTCCGGCATGGATCAATAATGTTTCAGTAAAGGTAAGATAAGGTTTTATGTTATTTATATTTTAGTCGTTTTCGGGCCCATTTTTAGAAGTTTTAGACTTTGGTATTCTCAAGCCTGTTTGCGCTTTTTTGCGTACTCCCTTTGTGGTGATGTTTATCACCAGCCATGTATTACGTAATTTTTCATGTAGAATCCGAGCATTTATAAATGCTGTATTGAGTAAAGTTAATTGTTTTTATTTTTCATCTCATGGTGAACTACTTCTCAAAATCAATATCATATTTTCACAAAACTCACGAACAGAATATATTAGAATGGATATAAGTCTAACAATGATAACCATAATGCAGTAGGATGTAATCATGCAATAAGATCTATAGATGGCACATCAGTTGAATTCGCTCGTATTCTAAGGTTAGTATGTGCTGAAAACTGCATGACACGGCACCTATGAGGAATAAAAATAATATTATGATTATTTTTTTAATTACGAAAAAAATTACCCAGGAAAGTAATATACACTTAATAAAAAAGATGTCTATAATATGTATGGCTCACTTACACATATTATGAAAAAAAAAGAATAATCCTACATGTAAAATTTAAAATTAGTAAAAAAAAATTATATTATCAACACAGTAAAGCACCAAAATAATAAGACCCATGGTTGGTTCAATAAAATTCAATGAAAATATTATTTCAAATAAATTTACATGAATAAGTACGAGGTGGGAAAAATAAAAACATAATTTGGAAATTAGCGAAAAAATTATGTCAAAGTCAAATATTTTTTTATCAAAGGTAAAAAAAAGCCAAATTAATTACTTTAAAAAAACAGCTTAAATGTTGCGAAACTGAATTCTTTTACATACCTGACGGGAACACCATGTGACGGCTGTTCTTTAACCACAACAACCAAATAGCCTCGATACCACTGGATTAACTTTTTTTCTCCATCAAATGCATAGCAAGTGCCTCGACTTTCTAGTCCCCCCGTAAAACTATATATAGCCTAAAAAAGGGAGAGTAGTCATAAGAAAATAACCAAAAATAGAAAAACAAATGCTTAGGGAAGGAAGAACAACCATTAGAAACATAATCAGAAATAAAAGAGACCCAACCAAGATAGAAAGATTCAATGCTGCAGTTACCAAAATTTAGATAACTAGAATAATATAAACAAATTTTAACTACTGGTAGAATCCATAGTCGTAAAAAGTCTTTCTTGGCGAAAAGAGTTAAGTTTTACCAAAGATTGAAAATACGACGATTTTAGAAAAAATTAAACTCTTGAACATCTTTTCTCCCTAAGTGTGGCAGTTAATGGTGACTGTCATTAAAGAACTCTAAAACTTAGTGACCTAATCATTTTGAAGCAGCTAAATAAAGTAAAATTCAATCTTCACAACATTCGCCATAACAAACATCAGCGAGGACGTGTTAAAAAAACTAAAACAGTGTATGTTAAAATTTTACCCTTCGGAGCCCTTAAAATAAATAAGTATGTCAAACCCTCGTGAAATTTTCTTCAAGAATACATGACGTATCTCCGTTTTTGTTTTTTTTTCATCGTAAACCCGTCATGGTTGCAACCCATAACCAATATTCCAAATTTAACCCTTCTATCACAAGAACTTCCAAACTTTGTGTTTAGATTGTCGCTTTTTTCTGATTCACAACAGGCTTTTTTTCCGAAAATAGTTCTACCGTCAATATCATGGGACTTGCCTACTCTAGAATACAATGTAAAATCAGTCTCGGCAATATTAATTGATAATAAACTCAAACTAGTAAAAATGTAGAAACTTCTCAACACACTATCAACTTTCGACACAAGACTATCCAAAGAACGACTTGAAAAAGTAACCGCAGTGTCATCATCGAATGACGTTAGGCCAAAATCCGGAAGATAAAACCTCATGCTACCTAAATAAACCAGGTAGAGAAGTGAGCCAACGATCGACCCCTGTGGTACACCACAAAACACCCAATATAGCGAAAAAGAAACGTCATCAATTATTACTTTAGTAGACCTTCCACACAAATAGCTTCCAAACCATTTTAAATTCACTCCTTTAATGGCTAAATATTTAAATCTTCGCAGTAAAATTCTAAAATCTAAGGTATCAAATGCTTTATTAAAATAAAATAAAAATGGTTAGGGAGATCCCACCTTTTTTAAAATAATTATTTACAAAATCAACAAGATGTCTGGCAACATCACCAGTTGAATGAACTTTCTAAACACCGGATCGGTTTTTACTTAGTAAACACCATTTCGTGATATGGTTATATAAGCGTCGGTAACTAATTTTCTCCAGTAGTTTTTAGAATAATGCCAGCATCGATATCGGTTTCCGGTTTATAGAATTTGACCCGATATCCCCTTTATAAATAGGAATGACTTTAGCTTGCTTCAAAGTTTCTGGAAAAGTCCCTGTCTCCAGCTACAAGTTCAGAATACGAAGTATAAATGGTAATATATCATTACAGCCTTAAAATTTCACAGATTTACGCCATCAATCCCGGCCAAATTCAATTTTATGCTTTTCACTATTTTCACCACTTCATCAGTTGTTCCAGATTGTCACCACGAGTCAACAAATTCTTCACTAAGAAAATTTTCCCTGTCATTCTTTGCACTTTCCTGAACTGACGAGCCAATATGAGAATAAAACTGGATAAAATGATTCGCTACCACATTTGTATCACTCACAGAACTTCCATTAATATCTGCAAGGCGACTGGCTACTTTTCTGAATTCCCATAAACTCATTAATGACTTGCCATGTCACATTGGTATATCCCTTATGATCTGAAAACTTGTCTTCATAATATTCCTTCTTTGCCTGTCTTGTCATGCTGTTAAATTATTTCTAACTCTCTTAAACTTCGTAAAATCTGCATCATCCTGGCTGTTTAGAGATTGCTCATACAGCAGATTCCGTTTGTTTATCATGTCTATCATTTCTTTCGTAGTCCACGGCTTTTATTTTTTAACCAGTCGCAATGGACACTTAACTTGATCCTTGGCAAGAAAAGAATCTCCAGAGATCTTCAGGGCCGAGTCACTTGATGCAACTCAACTCCTCGGCAAAATTATTCAAGTTCTGCTTTTTCAGCTTACGCGTCAGTATTTTCTTTGCCAAGATGCGTCCAAAGATCAGCATTGTCATTTTATAAATAACCCCTTACATTTCAACAAGCTTAACTGTATGGATTATACATAACTGAACAAAAATGGCTGTTTTAGAGGCCGCTAACTTACGTATTATTTTACACCATAAAATATATTTATACTTATACACTACTGATTTATAGATTTCCTTGTGAATACTTCACAAACCAACAAGACCTTTGTTGATTGATATTAAGAGATATTAATTCTAAAGCTTCAAAAAGTTGCCTTTCATCCTTAACAAGGGTAGTTAAGATTTTAGTTGCATAGGTATTTTTCTAGGCTTATATATGTTTACCAACTTATTCCAGCCCCCAATTCCTATCCCAGATAGGAACGGGGCCCCAATTAGTGATAAGGCAAGGAGAGAGGAGAGAGGGGAGAACCTTTTGAAAATATGCTAAACCGCGACAGAATTGCAGTAAAAGATATAAAAAGAGTGACAAATTTTGTGACACTTTGGATGTGAAGAAAGATTTATTTTTAATTCTAAAGGAAGAATTAATAACAGCACTAAAGGAATTAAAAAATGATAAGGCCGCAGGTGCCAATAGTGTGGTAAATGAGTTTTTTTTTTATATGGTGGTTGTGAAGTTAGAGATAAATTATTGAAGATTGTAAATATAATTTTTGAAAAAAGGGAAGTACCTAGCGATTTTGGGAAAACTTTAATTTAACCTCTCTATAAGAAAGGTGATAAGAGTGAGTGTAGTAGTTACAGAGGCATTATCTTGGTATCTATAGGAAGCAATTTACTTAGTATGATCATAATTTTTAGACTTAGAGATGCTGTAGATAAAGTTTTAAGAGAAAAACAATGTGATTTTAGGACGAGAAGAGGATGCCTTGACCAAATTTTCACTCATAGATTAATAATTGAGAAATGCCTGAGTTATCAAACCCCTTTAGTTCTGAGTTTATAGATCATGAGCAAGTATTTTATTCCGCTGTTAGAAGAGCTTTAGCGAAGGTCGTCTCCTTTTACGGTATACCAAATAAATGCATTAAAGTGATTAGTGCTATGTACGAGAATAACATTGCTGCGGTTAAGGAAGGAAATGGGGTTAGTAGCTGGTTTCGTATTAAATCAGGAGTTAAGGGGGGTTGCGTTCTATCCCCATTTATATAAATAATTTTGATGGACTTCATCCTAGATGCACAGCAAAGACAATGGGATAACACGAAAACAATTGGGGATCTAAGTCTAGATTCTGCTGATGGTTTAAGCATCTAGATGAGAACGTTAGCATTATGACTGAATTTTTAGAGGTTTTGAGAGCTCAGGGTGCAAGAATAAGTTTGAACATAAATTTGAAGAAGACTAAGTCACTAAGACTGGGAATAAGTGAAGGTGAAGAGGTGATAGTGGAAAAAAAGAAGATCGATGATTGGACGGTTTCACTTACCTATGCAGTATTATTAGTAAAGACGGTGAGTGCAGTGAAGACGCTAAAAGTAGAATAACCACGGCCCAGGGTGTTTTGACACAGTTGAAAAAAGTATAGAAGAATATGAAGACAAGTTGGCAAACCAAGATTAGAATATTGGAAGCTACAGTGATGACGGTGGTCAAGTAGGGTCCAGAAGCATGGGGACTCCGAAAGACTGAGGAGGATTTACTAGATGTTTTCCAGAGAAATTGCCTACGGATCGTTTTGGGTTCCCGTCTGACTGACCGTATGTCAAACAGTAAGCTGTACAAAAAATGTGGTTCAATCCCACTTTCCAGGACTGTAATGAGAGAAAGGTTGAGATGGCTAGGACACGTTCTGCGGCGGATGACGGATGACAGATTGCCAAAGATCGTTTTTGTCAGCAAACCATCTAGAGACAAACGAAAAGCAGGTCGTGCCCGAATGGAGTAGGAGGAAGTGGTAAGGAAAGATTTAAGGGAAATGAGAGGTTCTTGGGAGAGTGTAAAAAGTGAAGCTATGAATAGATCGGGATGAAGAAGGAGCGTGCGCAGCTGTGTTGACCTTAGGCGACTTGGAGCTGCATTGAGTTGTTAGTAATAGTAGTAGTAAATTTTACGATGGAAATAAAGAATTTACATTCTTCATTCATATTTTTGTCGTAGCTCTTTCGGGATGTATTCTCTAAAAAAAAACTGAAAAGAGCAAAATATTATTAAAAAAAAAACAACATTTTAGCAAAGACAGTTTTTTTCACTTCGCTGTTAAATAAGCAAAAACAAGGATTCCTAGTTAACTCACATCGTTTCTAGCAATCAAAAGTATTGCCTCATTTCTCAAATCAGCCAATACACTGCAACCTTTGTCACATCCAATCGAGTCACAGAGATCCTGGAAAAAATAGTAGATTGTATCTTTAATAAAACAACACCTGAAAAACAAATACAATTAAGGGCACAAATGAGCAATGAGCACCTCCAACAGCAAAACCATAAACATAGTCTCTTTTTGCATTCCTATATCTCTGTTTAACTTTTTCTATGGTTAAGTCAAAATACTTACATTTCGTCATTTTGTTCTAACTTACAATTTAAACACTATTTAATTCTACAAACTAACCAAAATCTCATCTTTTCCCCATTTCTTCTGTAATCAAGATTGTGATTGTTATTTTTGAAAACTTTGTTACCTACACATTTTTCAAACAAGACTATTTCAAACAAGATACGTCAGTTATCATATACTGAACTATTGATTTCTAAGACTTCGTACGAATTTATGTTTCAAATACTACTGCTGTTGCAGATTCTTCGTTATTATAAACTAAGAATTAAAACACAATTTAAGGGATGATATATTATGTAAAAAAAACAGTTGATTTTTGAATCCTATGATATAGGAATGGAGGAGGAGCGTCTGCGACCTTTTTTGGCATCAGGTGGCTTGGTCCTGCAGTGACCTGTTAACAGTAGAAGTAGTAGCTAGTAAGCTAACATATGTATATTGGAACAAAATAAAACACAGCTATTATAGAATTTTTCTAAGTACATGGGTGCCCCCCCCCCCAACGGAACAACTGCTCGACGGAGGTAATTGGCTAATATAAGACATTGTGATTCAAAAAAGAGGAACAGAAAATTAAGTGTTGAGATGCTTTTAGAATGTAGAACAACTGTTTCAGTCGGTTTTAAACTTAAATAATCAATCAGCTTGGGTTTAAGAGCACTTAGTTTATTGAATCTGGTACCAGGAATAATTTCAAATGATCATTTGAAGGAGGAGAAATGGGATTTGGAGTCAAAACATTTTAGTTCAAAGTTCCCTATTAGTTTTTGTAGTGTCGTCTCTAAGGTAGTTAGATTTAATTGAGCTTGTCGTTTTTCATTTTTATAATACTGAGCTCAAAGATAATTTAAACAACTGTCTTTTGGATGGGTTCAAGCCTGTAGCATTGATCAACCAGGGTGTAAAATGGACAATCATACTCAAGGCAAGGCCAAAGATAACGTGGTTACTTTTAAGTAATCAAGACAACCGATTACTTCTAAGCTATCAAAAGGTATATTATTTTTTTTTTGAATTGAGATAAACGGTTAATCAACAGGTCTAAACTAAGCTGGAAACAGGAAATTTCCACTTTAGATCTTAACTGAACCATAAGCAAGGGATTTTGGGATACTTTAAATCTTAAACCACAAGACCAACCTACTTTAATGTTATTTTTTATAGAGAGATTAACATCATGAATTCTATTGTTTGGTAATTCAAACATGAAGTCTAAACCACGTTCAGGAGAAATTGCCATTTGTCAGAGGTAAAGGACAGTCGAGTCATAAGCGAATTTAAAACGAGTCTAAATTTCTCCGAAAACTATCGATGAGGCGGGTTCAAATCACGAACACCTGTTTAATGATCAGGCCTAACAAAATAGTCCGAACAAGTGATCTTTAAACAATAATGTCAAACATAAGTACTAGATAAGACGTACAGTAGCTTGGATGGAAACCAAACTGATCTTTATCTTTTTTACCTTAATATAAGAAAAAATATCATAAATTATACTTCCGAAAATGTTTGCAAAAATTGGAGTTTCGGAAATTGTTTAGGGATCAGTCAGTCTTTTCGTGTATACATCTGGAATAGGATAAAAAAATTCACCCTTGCAACTCACTGCAAATAAACCATCAGCAAAAACGCTGGTAAACGACAAAAACGATAAAAAACCGGTAAAACAATTTTTTTTTTTTTGAAAAAGTAGATTTGGAACCTCCAAGAAACTCAGTTTTAGGCACCAACGGTTTAGCATTTTTCCGGTGGGTCCATGGAGCCGGCATTTGGGGGATTTCCTTTCGCTCCCTTCTTCCTACAATGTTCACATATGATCTGATCATTCCATTTAATGGAAATTTTCATTTCTTGGTAATCTAAATACGATAAACGAGCAATCAAATAATATAAATTTGAAGGAATCAATTACCAACTTGTCTTTCTCCCTTGTAACGGAAGTATAACAGAAGACTTCGTTTTTTGTAGTAATGAATAAGCATGGAAGTTTTGTTGATTCTTTCCAAGAGAGTCCAGTTATAGGAGATTTTCCTTCAAAAATGACTTTTTGTTTTGTAGATCGATTTCTACATAGATCACCTAGAATGAAGCAGTTGTGTTCAAAAAAAAAAGAAAAGAAAGTGATTTGGTAATGGTTTAGCATTCCTTTATTATCTGCAAATCGTTAGAGGTTGACGGCCATACCCTATGAGCCGAAAACAAAGCACATTCAGTAACGTGCCGACTCTGAACCCTTTTAAATACCACCCGGTTTTTTTTTTAAGGGTAAATATAAGGACATTAGGCGATTCTCCTCTTATTATTTAAAAAAAAAAAACATTTTGCACAAAATAAGTTTTTCAAAGAAAAGTAAAGAACTTCATTAAACCAAAAATGAGTAAAAATAAAATCAAGTAATCTACCAAGCGTAAAACTACCACAAATCACCATTAATAAATAAATGAAACCCAAAACAAACAAAAGTCACAATAAATAACCGAGTCAAACTCAAAACGAGCAGAAATTAACATGAACAGGGCTCAAAACCCCTATGCCTTTCCAAGGCCAGAACACAATTTTCACTTTGCTTAAAAAAAATACATATGAATGTGCATTGTCAGTTTAATATACATATATTGATATTTATTGATCAAAATGTTAAAAATAATTGATTTATTAAAGTTATAAAGGTAAAAAACATTTAAATTTATTTCCGTAAAGTGCAAATGATGTTCTGTTCCTTGGGAAAACATAGGGGTTTAGAGACCGTTCAGCTATGCTGAAAAAATAGATATCTTAAATTTTGATTAGAAGTGCTTGGAAAATTATGAGCTAAAGAGGAGGGCTGATTGCGCTCCAATCACTTTTGACTCTTAAAAAGGGTACTAGAACTCTGAATTTCCAAACAAATTGGCTCCTTTAAGATATCAATGATATTAATTGCTATGACAGAGCAGCGCTGACTATGATACTGCTTATATGACCTTTTACTGCCTGCATGCGTATAGTTTTTTCATTTAATCGAAACTCACCCTAAACGTTTCAGCTTAATACCCTTAACTGTCGGTAGTCAAAGTAACCGTAGAAGTAGTATCAAAAGTATACACATAGTGTCTTCTGGCTAGTTCAAAATCTGTTACAACTTACCCTGAAAGGTGTAACTTAATAATGTAAGCCGTTATTGTGATCTTGCTTTGTCACCCTATTGACAACCTAAATTATCATAGTTCGTTTTGATTTAGTTCAGAGTCCGCCTAAATATTCCTTGAAAGCTTCACCTTAATACCCTTAGCTTGTGTAGTAGCAATAGTTGTAGCAACAGTAGTAGCATTAGTAGCAGTATGCACGTAGCACATTTTTTTCAACATCCCCTTCAATACGCGATGAAATTTTTAACTTAACACCACCAACCGGTCCTGAAGCATTGTTTATACGTCCTCTTGACAACCTATGTGAGCATAGTGTGTTTTGATTTATTTCAATACAGCTACAATATTGTCCAAACTTTTCGCCTTAATACCCTTAGATTTATTAGTAGTATTAGTAGCACCAGTTGTTATAGTAGTAGAAGTAGGAGTGGAGTTAATAGTAGTAGTATTATCTTTAGTAGCAGTATTGGTAGTAGTCGCAATAATGATATTCGTAGCAGTAGTTGTAGTTGTAAGAGTATAAGCACCAGTATTATGATGCAAATATTTTCTTTTGGTTATAGTTCAACATCCCCCACAACAAGCGTTGCAAGTTTTCATTTCACATACGAAACTGTTCCTAATATATTCCTGATATGCCCTTTTGATAACATGCATACGGATGGCAGGTTGTCATCTGTACAACAGAAATTTTCAGAAATATTCCCTGAAAATTTCATCTTCATACCCTTAGGTATAGTTGTAGTAGTAGTTACAGCAGTAGTATAACTAATCAGCTTAATACAATTAGCCATTGCTATGATATTGTCGATTTGCTCTTTTTTAACCTGTATATTCGTATACTTTTTCTAAATTTTCATCTTAATGCCCTTAACCTTCCAAGTACTTGTGATAGAAGTAGTAGTCGGTGCAATAGTAATAGTAGTAGTAGAACTAGTAAATGTTGCAGTAGTAGTAGTATTAGTAGTAGTGTGCATATATTGCCTTTTGGTCAATTTTTCATCCCCTTTAAGTATTCTCCGAGAGTTCCAAATTAATACACAAACCAATTGTTAAGATACACTATTTTGACAATCTAAATGCACATAGTCTCTTTTGTTAGTTCGAATTTGCCATCAATATTCTCTCAAATGTTACCTTGTTAGACTTAGCCTTGATAGTACTATCATCACAGTAGTTTAGGTGGTAGTAAAAGTAGTTACAGTGCTAGTATTGTATTAGAAGTAGTTGCAGCAGTATGATTAGCAGTAGTTGCTTGTGCATGTTTCCTGTTGTTCAGTTGAACATCGCTTTCATGATGCCCCGGAAGTTTTCCCTTGACACGTTAACCTGTTCCAAAAATATTGTTGATGTGCGCTTTTGACACCCTTTTGACACCCTTTTCACCTTAATACTCTAAAATTTACAAGTTGTTGCAATTGAAGTAGTAGTTGGAGTAGTTTAGTAGCAGTAGTAGCATAGGAAAAAATAGCAGTGGTATTAGTGTTAGTAGTGACCAGCATATATTACCATTTTGTCAATTGATCTTCCCCTTTCTCCGAAAAGTATTCTCCGAAAGATTTAACTTGATGCCCGAATCAACTCTTTAGATATGCCCTTTTGACAATCTCCATGCGCATAGTGTGTTTTGATTTAGTTCAAATTCCCCCTCAATATTCTGTCAAATTTGCACCTTCATACGTGTAGCCTTAATTAGCCTTAATACGGGGGTGGGGGGTTACATCCCCAAACACATAATTACTGAGCTTTTTAACGATGCTGAAAAAATGATGTCTCAAAACTTTGTTTGGATGCTTGTTATGGAAAATGGTGGGCTTGGGGGGGGGGTCTCAAATAACTTTGACTCTTAAAACGGGCATTATAATTTTCAATCTAAAATCAAATGAGATCCATCTGAATTTAATACGGTTATCCTTCCAATCAGAAACGTCGGTGTCTACATGGCATCAATGAAAGTCCTTGCCCCAGGGCTCAGGGGGGATGTTCCAACCTTGGAGGCATTGTTATATGTGCTTTGGACTATTTTAAGCAAAATTATTATCGCACAATTTCAGTCATATACATTTATTCAAAAGAGGGTTAGTTGGGGAGAAACTGGTTGACCTCCACCACTATTGACCTTTAAAAGGGAACTAGAACTTCCAATTTCAACCAAATGAGCCACCTCTAAAGTTTATACAGCCATCCTATCTGTAAGAACCTTAAATTCCCAGGGGCATAACTTACAACCATCGTCCTTAGGCTCTGGTGGTTTGTATCAACCTCAAAAGCCTTGTTATATGATCTTTGAGCTGTTTTGAACAAAAGGCCTGTCTCAAAATATCTATTGGATACATCTCGGTAAAATACGACTTGCTCGCGTGTGTGAGTGTGTGTGTGTGGGGGGGGGGGGGAGGGTAGCTAAGCTCTGATCACTTTTACTCTTAAAAAGAGCACTAGAGCTTCTGATTACCAATCCAATGAGTCCCCTCCAAAGCATATACGATCACCTTTTCTATAAGAATCTTATATGCCCCCAGGGCATAACTTACAACCCTTGCCCTGAGAGCAGTAGGGGGATAGGGTCTTCCTCACAGACGTAATTTCTGGACCCTTCAACTACGATAAACAAAATCGTTATTTCCAAATTTTCATTGGAGGTGTTAAGGGAAATTATGAGCGTGGAGGGGAAGCTGGTTGCTCTCAAATCCCTTTGACTCTTAATGAAATTACTCTTAATAATTCTGAATAGGAGCCAAATCACTTTGACTCTTAATGAATCCTAATGAAATGAGCCC
>NC_142801.1:46879458-46934458 GCF_049724085.1 Artemia sp. Qi Xiang Cuo | reverse complement strand
TTTTGCCTAAATTACTTTCATCCGTAGGTTTCAAGCGGATAGGAGCACTTCATGGAGGGGAAGTACCCCTCTGAAAACTTCATTCTTGTGTCCCATTGCCCATAACTCATAGCCTTATAAATATAAAAAGAAAATTGGTGAAAAAAGTCTGTCTACCTTTCAGCTGAAAAATCAGGGTGGAGGTGTGTTGAAGGGGTCACAGGTTTTCTTTGTGCCTCCAATCATACAGGTTAAGATTACTGCATGATTCTACTTCAAACAAGGTACAACATACCTGTCTTTCTGTTAATTAAATAAAAAAAAAACATATTTTTTTTTTGCTGGACGTGAGAAGCAGCATTAAAACTCAAAAGGAATAGAAATTATTCCATATGTGAAGAAGTTGTCCCGCTCCTCACTACCTTGCTCTTTACGCTAAAGCTTTTAGTACTTTTGAAAAAGTTTGTCATTCTAATCATTCTTAAAGAATTGGGACAAAAGGTCAAACTTTAGTCTAAAGAGCAAGGTATAGAGGAGGGGCACGATCCCTTCACATACGGATTAATTTCTGTTCGTTTTAAGTTTTAATGTTGCTCCTTACTTTCAGTTAAAAAAAATTGTTTTTATTTATTAAGTTTCTGATCGTTTTTCAAATAATTCCGTTAAATCTGGCTCACCCTCCATGACAAATTCCCTCCCCTCAGGGGAGAGAACTCCGTAGAAATTTCCTCCCACTTAAAATACACCCCTTTCCCCGTAAAATTCCCTCCAGACATTTCCATCCTCACTGGAAATCCCCCTCCCCTGTGAAATTTCTTGCGGACGACTCCAGAAAAATTCTCCTTAGCATACTTTCATTTGAAAAAGATTTTAATTTCTAATAATTTTCCCCATCACTCCAGAAATTCCATCTTCCATGAAAAATTTTTCGCGGAAATCCAAACAGGCTGAAAATAGCACCCAGACAATTCCCCCGGAACATCTCCAAATGCAAAATTGAGTTGGCAAAGAGACAAATAAAAATAAGTTCATATAGAAATTATGTCAAATCTCTCCAGGGCAAATTTTTCCTTGAAAGTTTGCCCCGTAAAATTATCCTTGTGAACCTCCCCCCCCCCCCCCAGGAAACTTCACTCCCTCTCCCTACCGAAAAATATGAGTATACTTACCAGTAACAAACACTATAGATAAACAACGGGGAAATTTCATGACTTACAGACCTTTCCCCAGGGGCTGTGGGGGGGGGGGAATGTTATCCCCAAAGGCATAGTTACTGGGATTTTCAACTATGCTAAACAATATGGCTAAGTCAAAATTTTTATCGGACGATTTTGAGGAAAAAAGTGGGGTAGGAGGAGGGCTAGGTGCCCCCCAACCTTTTTAGACACTTAAAAAGGCACTAGAAGTTTTAATATCCGTTCCAATGAGCTCTTTCCCGATATTCTAGAGCTATTGGTTCGATATCATCACCCCTGGAGGAAAAGAAAAATATAAATAAAGACGCATCCATGATCTTTCTTCTGGCAAAAAAACAAATTCCACATTTTTGCAAATGGTGGCTTGAAACTTCTGCAATAGGGTTATGGACATGCTGAATCTGATAGTGTAATTTTTATTAATATTCCCTGTTTTTTAGGCGTATTTCCCCCTTTTTTCGAAAATCAGGCAAATTTTCTTAGGCAGGTAGCTTTTGATAGGCAACACTAAACTTAATGAACCTTATATATTTGGAATAAGCATAATAAGCCAATTCTTTTGATGTGTCTATTGATATCAAAATTCTGCTTTTTAGAGTTTTGAGCCGTGTCACTCCTTACTTAAAGTTTATTACGACAAATTGTTTGAAAAGTTAGCCGGCGAGGTGCGAAAATAGGAAGGTGTTTTTGGAAGTGCCACCAGCCCATTTGTCTTCCAATCCTACGAACTGAAATTCCTCAAGCCTGAAACAAGGTCAAATATGCCTACCTTTTGACTAAAACGTTGGCGGTAGAGGACGGAGGTGATGGTGGGTCCATTGACCCACTTTGGTTCTTCAATCGTATAGATTGAAAATCATCGCATGATTCCAGTTCAAATAAGGAGTAATATGCCTATCGTTCTGTACAAAATTATACATTGGGATTGTGGGAGAGGGGATGCTTAAGAGGGGTTAAGAACACACTTGTGCTTCAATTACTGCAGATTAAAGTTGGCGATGGAGGGGGGGGGGTGTTTTGGGATGGAACATGGGCCCGCTTCGATCTTCCAATCATGCAGATAGAAAGTCCTAGCATGATTCCAGTTCAAGCAAATTTCAACATGCCTATATTAGTGTTTAATAGTTTTTGGTGGGAGGAGCAAGGGTCACTGGAATACTGCTCGCACTTGGTTCTTAAATTTTAGTACTTGACAATCCTTGCGTGATTCTGGTTCAAATAAGATATAAGATACCAACCTTGCTGTTGTAAAATTGGATATGACAAGAGTAACGAGATATTGCAGGAGTCATTGGGTAAATTCGAGACATCAAATGTCTTCGATTAAAAATCCTTGTATTATTCTGCTTCAATCAAGAGGCAACATGGCTAACTTTCAGAAAAAAATTGGGGAACGGGCAGGTAGTACTCGAGAGACGTGGCTCCAATACTACTACAACTATTACTACTACAAACAGCTCGCTGCAGCACAAATCCACCTGAGGCCAACACAGCTAAGCACGCTTCTTCTCCACGTCAATCTAGTAAAAGCCTCCCTATTAACATCTTCCCAAGAAATTCTAATTTCCCTTACGACCTCTTTCACCCCATTCAGTAACGACCTGCTTTCTTTTAGTCCTAGATGTTTCGGTGACAAGGACGACCTTTGACAATTTGTCATCCTTCATCCCCAGAACGCGTCCAAGCCACCTCAAACTTTCTCTTACTAAATCGCTAGAAACTGGGATTTCACCTCATTTTTTTGTACAGCTTAGTGTTAGAAATACGATAAGTCAGACGGGTCCCAAAACAATCCGTAGACAAGTTCTTTGGAAAACATCTAACAAATCTTCATCCGTCTTTCAGAGCGTCCACACTTCAGAACCATACTTAGCCACTGTCATCATTGTAGCTTCAAAAATTCCAATCTGGTCTGCAGACGTATCTTCCTATTCTTCCGTACTTTTTTCAACTGTAAATAAACACCCTGGGCCTTAGCTATTCTACTTTTAACATCTTCATTGCTCCCACCGTCTATCCTAATAAAACTACCTAAGTACGTGAAAGTATCCAATTGATCGATCTCCTTATTACCCACCACCACTTCTTCACCTTTAAGTATTCCCACTGTTGTCGACTTGGTGTTCTTAATATTAATTTTTAAAACTATTCTTGCACCCTAAACTACCAAAACCTCCAAAACTTCATTCATTTTGCTAACATTTTCATCTAGGACTTCCTACAAAAACCGGGCTAATGCCTCTACAGCATCACACTAATTCTTATCACCTTTCTTATAACGGGGTTTATTTAAAGTTTTCCAAAAATTGCTAGGTACTTCCACTTTTTCAAAACTCATACCCATAATTGTTAGTAATTTATTATCTCTAACTTTACAACCACCATATTTAAAAAATAAAATCATTTACCGCACTATCAGCACCTGGAACTTTATTATTTTTTGGTCCTTTAAGTAGTGTTACTAATTCATCCTCGCTAAATAAATCTTCCTTTACTTCAAAAGCGTCACAAAATTTTTCATTCTTTTCTATATTTTTTCCTGTAACTTTATCACAGTTTAGCACATTGTCAATATGTCCTGCCCATCTCTCCATAACTCTTTCCTTGTCAATAATTGTGGCCCCGTTCCAATCTTTAACCAGGATGAGTCTAAATTTACTGTTCCCTCTCAAGTTTTTAACATGCCAGCATACTATTTTACTATTGTGCTGTCTGGCTGCATCTTCAAAATCTTCAGCAACTTTATCCATAGCCTCTGCTTCACGCCTCCTTAGTTCATATTTTAATGTTTCCTCCACTTTCCTTACATTCCTCGAACTTTTATATGATCTATGACTAAAATATTTCTTGTACAAGCCCCTCCTCCTCTATACTAAACTCAAAATATTCTCACTAACATTCATAGCAGCGTTTCTAACTTTCCTCCCTAAGAAACCATCTAAACTAAGGTTTAAAATTATTCCATCCACCTTCTCTGTTTTCAAATTTTACACTTTCTAGTTTAGTATTCAACTGTTCCTGGAGAGTTTCTCCCAAACTCTCATGCTCGATTTTACTAACTTCATGAGTTCCCGGAATGTAGTTACCCTTCCTAAATTTCCGCTTTAGATTAACCTACATACTACTAGATAACGATCTTTACTTTTAACTTTATTAACAGAATTCCTATATAGCCTACCCTAGTATCTTGTGTCGATCCTGCCAGTCTTCAGTTTAGAATAACAAAATTAAAAAAGCTAGCAGTCCTATCGTCATGTGAATATCATGTTAAATTATGAGCCATTTTATGTTCAAATAACGTATTGGCTATAACCAGATTGTTATACCTACAAAATTGCAGCAGTCTATAACCGTTACTATTTCCTTTTCCTGCAACAAATTTACCTAGGCTAGGAAACCATCTATCCCTATTTCTAACAGACTGGGCATTAAAATTTCCTAATAAAATACCATATTTCTACCTGGGATCCGGTCTAGCTGTTTCTGCAGCTATAAGTGAAATTCATCTGAGTCAGTAAATCTCCATCTGTTGGTTCTACAGGGGCATATACTGCTACAACTGATACCCTGAAGTTTTTTGTCTTAAAATGAGCAACTAGAATTCTATTATGAATACATTCCCAACCAAAACAACACTTAGCAACTTTCTTATTCATCATTACCCCCTACTATACCCCCCGCCAATACACCACATCCTTCCTGTCTGAGTAAATAAATTCTACATCACCTGATTTCATTTTTCTTACCCTTGAGATATGAGTTTCTGAAACTCCTAATAAGTCCAGAACAAGGCATCTAAATTCTTCAGTCAAAATGGTAATAAGATAGCTGTTTTCTAACATTGTAACATTCCAACTTGCAATTTTCATATTATTTAAACCATTGAAATTGGCTAAAGCCTCAAGAAAAGCAACAGTCCCAAATACGATTGCAAGTAACAAGCCCAAATACGAGTGCAAGTAACAAGCCCAAATACCAGTGCAGGAGGGGGACCAACATATCTTCTCAAGTCTACGCATAAAACTTAATCCGGCTTAGAACCGAACAGCAAGGAGTACCTGTTACCACCAGTATGAATGGAGGCTTTGTGCATTCCTGGACACATCTTGGTATACAACAAGGTTTACCACACTAGGCCATGCTCTTCGTCAACAAGAGTCGAAACACGGCACATACAATCTCAAGCCTATAACCTCAAACTCATTATATATGTATGCCTACAAACATTATACTATTATGAGGAGGTAGCCCATAATAGATAACTTGGCTAGGAAGAGGTTTTTCAGCCCAAAAAAGTCCACCATAGCCAACGAAACCAAGAAGAATTATCGCTCAATCAGAATCCAGTGCAAACGCTGAGTCGTTTGCTAGGCTATAGTTTCGTCAAGGGGTGCCACTCCTCAATGTCAACCTGCAATGTTATTTTCAGTCATGGTTCTGGTCACGCAAATTTGTGAAAGGTCCACCCTGACACCCCTAAGGGATAAACCACACAAGCAGGATATCCCTGTCCAGGATAGGGACGAAGGAACGAGATTATGACAGATCAGGTACCCTAGGCCATCTCAGCACCAGAACAGCTCCAACATTTTACACCCAGCCTATCCTCATCAGGGTATTCGTCAGGGTTCCCCTAATAATACCAACGAAAATCAATGCACGGTTCTGGTTCAAACAAGGTACACCATGACTACCTTTATGTTTAATTTTGACTACCTTTCTATATTTTTAATTATTCTAATGGTTCATTTCAAAATAAATGCTCACAAGCTCAAATGGTCAAAATGACCAGAGGATGACAGAGAAGCTAAGGCCTAAATTGTGCCTCCTGCTTGCTTAGGTACCGAAAAAGGACTAAGCTCGTTCTTGCGAGGTAATTATCTGATTTTTCCAATGCATACCAATAATAATAAACCTGCAGGCCTTTCGAAATTATCAAATTATGCATGTATTGCATAATTTGATATTCTTAATTTTTTTCTGGAAAAAAAGGAGTCATTTCTTTTGTCATTTCTAAAAGGACTAAAGATCAGTGTAGAGAAAAAATTCCATCTGCCTTAGTTCGAAAGTTGACTTCTTGCAGTGAGCCTACTTTTGAATATCACTTACAAGACAGGGGCAAATGATAAGCTCCTATTTCTTTAGCAACTACTAATTTTTAGGAGGCAAGTGTGACACTCTGCGTCAATCCCACACGCAGAATATAAAACAAACCTCAACTGAGACAAGAAATGGAATGGTTTGTAACAGTAGATGGCAGCACTTTCACATCTGGAGGGAAACACTCCTTCTTTTGGATCTATAAGTTTTCCAGTTTATTATTATGAGAACAATTTTGGTGATATGCCAAGGAGTTATTAAAAATCTTAGGCCCTTTGAGATTTGAGTAGAACTTCAATTTAAAACGGGTTTCAGCTAGATAGTCTGCTTAAATGGATCATTTCACTCAAAAGCAGACACATGGCTAAGAGAAACAAAAGCTTGGCACAACTGCTTCAGATAGTTCTCTAGACAATAAACTCTACACTGCACAGATTATAGAACTACATTGAAGCTCACAAAGTGTAAGTTCTGGTTTGTATAAAAAAGCAAAAACCACCGTTTTTGGCTCTGGGCAGGAATTGTATTTAGCTTTCCAAAATGTTTTGTCCTACTTATCAATTCAGTCTGAAGTTCAGGCTTTCAGTAAAAACCCAAGATGTTAGATTTTTTAAATAAACTGAAATTGGAAAAATAAGAAAACCAAACAAAGTGCAGCTCCTGTAACATAATTAGACAGTTAGTAGTTCTGTAGTCTCTTTTTTTATAAACATCTTTCCTCTTTAAAACATAAATATATAAAACCTTCTCTCCAAGAAAAAAGAAAAAACAATATAAGGAGTGATTCCAGGAGAAATTAACAAAAAGGAAAATCAACCAAAAATCAAACCTCCATTCCATCTTATAAATCGCATGGTTAAAATACAAATATCACTATAAAACAAAGTAAGGCATTATTCATAATAAACCTACCCCAACAGT
Organism: Artemia sp. Qi Xiang Cuo; assembly: GCF_049724085.1. Lineage (NCBI taxonomy): Eukaryota > Metazoa > Arthropoda > Branchiopoda > Anostraca > Artemiidae > Artemia > Artemia sp. Qi Xiang Cuo. Next base: position 46,927,262 of record NC_142801.1, on the reverse strand, counting down.
AACTATGTAAGAGGAGGCTTGAATTGGGAGCAAAAGTCTAATGCTTGTCAAGTAGCATCTGCAGCTGGTAAGATGAAAGGATCTATTCAGAAAGTGACAATATCCATTTTTGTCACCAATAACTATCAAATTTCGGTTACCATGAATAGCTGATGGGCTAATATCCTGAAAACATAATTTACTTAAGTAATTTGCAGCTTGGCTACCCAAAATAAAAAATAAATAACGTCCAAAATAAACTTAAAAAGTTTCTAGGCCCCTCCAACACTCCAAAGGAATACAACATTCACTCAGATAAATAGAATGGCTTCTTTTTAAAAATGTCCATGCACCAAATTTTAGAGGTTTACAAATAAATTTAATCTTATTCTATGAAAAGTGCAATTTTTTGCCACTCTCTCTGTAGCATATGACAATCAATACTAAGGGAATAATTATTAATGAGATCGCATAAATAACACAAGAAGACAGTCTCAAGTAATTATACCCATTACTGTAATAGAATTGTTCAAGGGTTTGGTTGCATGAAATTCAGCTTTGTTACCAGCCGTTAGAAAAAAAAACGTCTCACGATTGTACTGGCCACAACTAAATCATGATTTTGAATTAAGGACTAACGTAAAAAAAAATAATGATTCCAAATTCCCATTATTTTTTCAATAGATTCAAAAATCCTCCTCGGTTTTTTGTTAAGGGGGGAGTGGGGGGTGGGGGGCAACAGTAAATTAAATTCTCATTCTTAAGATAACTGATTCTAAGCAAGCTCCATTCCTAGGGAGATGATATATCCTCTTTATATAATTTTTTTGTTTTAGCAAAGTTTTTCCGAGGGAAGTAAAGAGCACAGTTGAAACTTAAAATGAATAAAAAGTATTGCTTCACAGTCTATCTAACATACATCAATAAAACTAGTACAAATAAACCAACTAATTATATTTCCATATATTTGTAGGATTACAGAAAACTAGCGCTTTTCTGTAAGCGCTAGTGGAGAATCCAAAAGAAATAACCAATAATTTTGTTTAAATCTAAAAATACTTGTGCGTATATATACTGTGTGAAATTCTTTATGGATTCTCCACTTTTTCCTATTAGTTTTTAAATTGGAACTTTTATGAAAAAATTTTTTTTTACTAAAAATGATTTATATTCATGATCTATAAGCAAATTCTTAAATTAGAAACACTTTCTCAGTTTAGCATCCTATATGTAGGGAAAGGATATTCTCATATACCTAAAAAAAACTTGCACTCAAACTTAAATCCTTAGTTTAGACATCAGCCATTCTTGGTCCATTGCATATCAACATAGTGAAATTTTAATTAAGCTGATACCTGTATTCAGGAGAGAATGTCCTGATCCATGAAATGTCAGCTTTACTCAGAGCTTATATTAATATAGTAAGATATTTAAGTAGTCTTACAAACATCCGCACTTCTTACTTGCCTGCCACAGAAAATCAAATATGTTTTCATCTTGTGTGACCAAATATTTACTAGTTAAACAAAAAGTTAAGGTATTTCAAGTACTATGTAAATATAAGTTATGTATTGAAAACTCAAACACCATTTAAGGATATTGGGCCCAGGCTTTTAATACTACAACTACTGACCAGTCAAAAAGAAAATACACATTAATATCAAGTATAATACTTTATAAATGTCTATAAAATTGGAAGAACTTAATGTTTGAGCATATTTGAGATATCTTACTTGTTCTTACACTGATGATTATCAAGACTATTGACCATAAAGAGAGAATTGACACACATTCAGCAAGAAAAGACAAGCAGTTTCTTTCTTCACCATATTTCAGAGGTAAATTTGCCATTGATTTTGGCAAATACCTTCTTCAAAACAGAAAGTGGTGCATGTTCCAGTATAAAAGCTGATTCAATCTTAAATTAATAGTGAATCATGAACTGAGCTAAATACCAAACTGTCTTGTAAAAAATCGTCAATCGTCAAGTCCTTTCAAGATCCAACAGAAACAAGCATAATTAAATGACAGTAAAAAAGAAAAAAAATACATTTTTCACCTACATCCTAAAATCCATCCTCAGAAGCTTATTTTTCTTGGTGTAATTCCAAAAGCAGAGCATAGTCACTATGAGCTAAATCCAACAAGAGCCTTCACTTATCAGTATTTACCCAGTAAAAAAAAAAAAAAAAAAAAAACTTAACTTAAAGTAGTGAACTTTTTAGCACAAAGTAAGTCACAGCTGCACAATACATCACTATGAAAAATCCATAATGTGGTCAAGATATGTTTGAAAAAAAACACATAATCAGTAATTAACATAAGCAAAGAATAAAGAAAAATAGACCATTACAAGCAGCCATAAAGTACATGTTAAAAATTTGAGACTAGAATTCAAACTTTGTCCCAAGCATAGAACTCTTTTGCTCTCCCATGTAGAGGTTCAAACCATAGACCTCAACAAGGTTAAATTATGGACTATGAAATATTAGAGCAAGAAATAGTTCAATATCTCTAAACAGAAACCTGGTCCAGAGGTCAGTGGCCTAGCTCAAAAATTTTTATTGAGGTGGGGGGAGGGCAAGAGGTGGTCCACATCTGGATAATCTATGTACAGGGGCTATCCTTCAGGGGAAAGCAATGGTGGTTCTGGCCTCCTGAATTTGCTTACACTTACAGTAAGTATTAACTATTATTATATCAGTATTATAGTAAGTTAGTAACTCACTGCCAACTACTACCTCTAATTATTTTAATAAAGATAATATTTCAAAAACTACAAAATGATTATATATGTTAGACTATTTATTTCAAATTTGCGTCCCTAAAGTTCTGTGCCCAGGGTGAGTGCGTCCTTAACACCCCTCCTCTAAAATCACCATTAGGGAAAGGAGTGTTGAAAAACTTGTGAAAAACACAAGCCTAAATATAGAGCTCTGTCTTTTATTAGTTTTAATAACCTATTATAACTAAATAAAATTGATACAAATTCTATTTTTAATAACATTATAAAACACATCAAAGTTTAGAGCTGAAGAAAACTGGGTTTTGCAGAACTGGTCCAAATGCTTGGCCATCCTACACTGCTGAGCCTATGGACGCATTTGTTCTGAATGACTAATTTACACAATTTGTAGCAGCCCAGCTGTCCTGATCCTGGGACCACATATGCATGCACCCTTCAACCTGATGGAGTGGGGATGTACTAAGCAGTTAAAAAGTAAAGATAGCCAATTCCTTCCCTAAGTCTTCAATAGGACACTTTTCTTGAAGCAATAACAAAGAAAAGTTACTATTTAGCAGACATTACTTGGTTAAATTAAAAAACATTAAAGAATACATAAATAAGCAATACACATGTATCAAACAAATATAAATTAAATAGTGGACATAGCTTTTACTAAGGCTGTCAGCAATGAGTTGCTGCAGGCAACAAAAGTGTACTGTAAACAAGGTGATGATGAGTTTAATAAGCTCATCTTTTTGCCAGATTTAATGTTGATATTAAAATACCTATTCCCCTTCCACTTCCATTGACCCCTGCGCCCACCATAGGAGACTAGATCTCATGGTTGAACTACGCACTCTATTCCAACAGCACCATGCATTGCATCATTCAGTTGCATGTGATTTGATGTCTTAGCAAATCAAATGATGTCTTAGCAAATCAAAAAGTACACCTTTTAAATTGCCATTGTTGAAACATTATACAGGAAAATTACAATCCCCCTCATTGAACAACAAGAAAAAATTATTTTTTTACATGGGCAGTAGTGATATATCCTCTTATTTTTCTTTGTCACTGTTGCATCATATGGAGCACTGGAACATCATATAGAGCTGTTTAAAGAATCATATAAGCTAATCATATAATTCTTATATTTTATCTTTTTTTTATATATTAGATTTGATAAGGTTGTCATAAAGTGCCACATGGTACAATAAAAACGCAATTTGGGTGACACGTGGAATGAAGAGATTAGTCCAGACACATGGACATCATAGAGAGCTAACTATTGGATCATTTATAAACTAATCTTTATATTTAATTGTTCTTTATAAACTTGACTTAAAAAGGGAATCATAAAATGCCATATGGCACCCAAAAAGTGCACTTTGGGTTGTTTTTTTCATTTTTTTAAAATAAAAAATAACAAAAAAAAGAATGTTGTCCTAATATTGTTTCTTTAAATTATTGGGGGGCAACTGTCCCCCTTAGCCCCCCCCCCCAAAAAAAAACGCCTTGACACTGTTTCCATCTGGAGAGTGGAACCCCAGCACTAATATCAGTGTTTTGATCTTTACAACTTTTTAAACTCCTTATTTGTGGGGTTTTAAAAAGTTCAGAAAACATGGACTGATATTTGAAAAATAACCATAGTATTATTTAAATTCCTATCTGAATAATTGAAATTGTGTTTTCAAAACCTACAGTAAAAGAAGAGTAGACTCAAACTGAGGTTAAGCAAAAATATTTTTTATTGCTTTACAAAGCTAGGACAAGTCCTCTGCACAACTTTCTAGGACTAAGAATTAGGTAAACATCCCTTTGCAATATGAAATTTAAGCTCCGAATTCATTTTTGAAACGTTTTAATCTCTTAATGTAACTATTTTCTAAGATAGAAAAGGTACCTTTGATAGAATTTTATCCTTTCCAAATATATTGATCACTGCTGCTATCCAGACCCTTCCCCCCCCCCCGAATGGAGCCAGATATAGCCCAAGGCTGTATACAGAAGTTTGGCACCATTTTTTGTGTCTTTGGTCTAAACCAATTTGAAAAAAAAATTGATGAGCTTTTGCACAGACCTAGAGGCCCTAACCTAGAACTAGGCCTGTAACAGCACTTTTCAAGGGGTGTTTAGGATCCAATGTTTAGCCTATTATATTTGAGAAAAGTATTGATCTGGGAATCAAATCTTGTAATTGTTTTTCTTATCTGACTTATTTGGTAAAGATTAAGAATAGTGTCTCTCTAGAAAGACACATGCTAGAAGAAAAAGAGAGATATTTTTAGATAGCTAATTTTATGCTCTTTCTTTGGTTTTGTTCACATTTTTGACAATTCATCCTTAGCATCCTCTATGCAGCCCTAGGCTAAATACAAAACAGACAAACTTGTGCCATTATATCACTTATCTTATGTTTCATTTCTACCAAGGGTGCTGGCAGAAAATTTTCCATGGGGGCCAGATGCCAAACTAGCAGCAGTGGTTTGGTGACAGGGAATATATCTGAGGATATTTTTTGTAGGAATAAGTTTATTTTTAAATACTTTTAGGAAAAAACTTTCAAACAAAAAGATCAATTAAATTACATGCAAAATGAAACAAAAATACAGTATATTTTAAACAACAAGGATTCCTGGCAAAGGGATCACTTTATTTAATCAATAATATATTTAATCATTATGCGTTTAATCTTTAAAGAAAATCAGATTCAAACCAAAATTAGAGAAAGATTTATTGCTTCTATAGATTATAATGGATGTAGACTTGTCTTTATGCAATTTCCTACTCCTTAGAATAGTTGACAGAAAGAGTAAAGATACTCAAAAATCACCCTGCCTGCATAGATTTTACCATGTTTTGATTTTATACCAGCCATGTAGAATGTACCTCTTTCATAACAGGACAATTCCCTGCTTTGAACTTATATCCCTTATATATTTAGACATTTAAAAAAAATTACAGAATAGCAAAAGAAAAACTAAATTTAAACTTACTATCCAGCTGTCAAATCAACCCTCTTTCTTTTTATTAGCCTATTCAACTATACAAAATAAACAGTTTAAAAAAAATTGTGTCACAGGAGAATCTTATCAAATAGTTTGTGATAAAAAACTGGAAGTAAAAAGTGACTTAAAAAGTGACCAATATTCACCAAAACTAAAAATGGAGCTCTCTTGACAATTTATGCTGATATGATATATTTATGCTGATTCTAAATATAAAAATTATTTCAGTTTATTGTTACCCACCCAAAACTAAAAATTTGAGAAAATTTGCCTGTTTTTTGAAAAAGGGGGAACACACCCTGAAAAGTGAGTGGTCTTAGAGAAAATCCCTTTATTTGATTCATCATATCAGAGGACCCTACCATAGAGGTTTCAAACTCCAATTTTCAAAATATGGAGTTAAGCATTTCTTTTCAGAAGAAACTTTTTGATGCATGTTTATTTGTTTTGCTTTTTCCCAGGGGTGATTCTATCAAAGCAAAAGTCCAAGATAATCGGGAGTGAGCTCATTCAAATGTAAATTGAAAGTCTTTTCTTAGTGCACCAAACTACAACTTTATCCCAAAGAGGACAAATTTGCAATCAATTTAAAATTAGGAGAAGCTAATTGATTTAAAAGTATCAATAACTATATTTTAGGCTTCCCAGTTGCAAAAGAAGTAATGCCAAATGGTGGCAGTACTAGATTCAACCAAGTTGATTTGCTTTATTTGTAATGAAATTAGGCTACATTTGGGGATCTGTAATTGCATATCAGCTATCATGAGGGGGAGTGAGTTATTGTTTAGGTGGGGATAGAGTAGATTCCTAAAAAAAGTACATTGTAATGGACACACTGCTTACTCAAGAGGCTTCAGATAAATATATAATGCCTTTAGACTACTCAGTGTTTATAAGATGTAATACATTATCAAAGTAGATTGTTCAAAGTAAAACGTTAAAACTAAGATTAAGGAAATCAAATAAAAAATTTTTATTTATATTTTTAATTTAGTTTTGAATACCAAAAACTAATATATTTGACATTTTTATACTTCATAGCTGTAAAAAATTAAATATTTTTCAAAGTGGCAACTAGGTAAATACAATCATTCCATAGAAAAAAAAAATGATAATAAAAGACAAAAAACATATCCATTCAGGGGGAAAAAATTCCCAGCATTCCATTCAGGGGTAACATTTCTGTCTATGGTGGCTCTATATATCAGCTAAGGCAAAAGTTGACAGCATATTTTTACAAGAACTACCCCTTTTTTCATGGTTTTTCCCTATTCTGCTCTCTTTCCTTGGGTTTCCTTATAATTACTTTTAGTTTATAGCCCCAAATTTTGAGCAGGCCATGCCCCCCTGCTGTTGCCCATGATTCCAACATAATAGTTATTACCATGACAATGCATCTCTAACCCTGTGGTGGACACATATATAGCCATAATAATATATTTATTTGTTGTTCTTTTTATTTAATGACATGTTCTAATAGCCTAGCAGTTACCCAGTGTGGAATTGATGACATCCAGTTTAGCCAGAGTGACTGTCCTGAATATTGGATACAAAAAAAAAAAAGAAAAATGAACTACATTAGGCTATGTGAGTTAAAAATATGAGCAACAATCAAAGAGAACATGGTAATCTGATTAATATAAGTATGCCATATTTTAATAATTTTTTTATGTTTTATGATAGTTTATCATATAGCCTGGGCGTATAGCCTATGGGGCCATTAGTAGGGGGGCTGGAGATTAATTGTCATAAAGCAAACAAAACCATAAAAATGCTCATAAAATCAGCAATCTAATTTTTTTTTTTTGTTCTGGCATGTCCTTTTCTGCAGATCCACTATTCTTAACTTTTTTTTTCTTGCAAGTAGGCCTAGGCCTAACTTTAACATAAATGTGGAATAAAAGCAATTATTTAGCCTAGTCTAAATAGTAAGTTTGATTAATCACTTCATGGAGTAAAATCTGACTCAAATCGTGGGAACCCTATTGGAAAGGCTTTTAGTTCAAAGAAAGCAAATTCTTAAGCTAAGTTTGGACCTTCACAAATTGGTCCCAAAATTTGAGCTGTTCTTTAGAGCAGGCTTCAAATAGTGCTGAAACAGCATATACACAGCATTAATTATGGTTACTGTTAGTTTGCTGACAGCTTCAAGGGGCACATCTAGCGGTATACTACTGAAAAAATTGAATTTTCTCCACTGATTTGTTGACATTTCTAAAGCACGTCTTGAATTTTTAAACTCTTCGACATTTTGTTTCTGTTGCCTAATACTAAGAATGTGGGAAATTTGTAAATTTCACATTCTCTTTCGGCCAAATAAGCAAACATTAAAGACTGGTTCTCACTGCCCAGATTTTTTTTCTGGGCAGATTTTTTTTCTGTCCAGAAAAAAAATCTGGGAATTCCGCATGTTCACACCGGAATTCAGTTCTCACTGTCCAGATAATTTTTCTGGACAGATTTTTTTTTCTGGCCATCGGAAAAATCGGCGTAAGATTCAAAAAATGGATCATGAGGCTACAACTGTTTTGCTCTTGTGCTTACTTCGAAGGAGAAAGAAGAGAAAAGGCCTACAAGCCTCAGAGACTATGAGAAAAAGAAAATTTTGGGTCAGAGACTTTTTAAAAATGAGAAGTGAAAATGGTGCTTCAAACCTACTAATCAATAACCTGCGTTTGAAAGATGCAGATTGGTTTCATGACTATTTCAGAATGTCACCTAAGCAATTTGATAACCTGCTTGGTCTGGTTACACCATATATTGCAAGACAAAATACAAACTTCAGAACAGCTATTTCACCTAAAGAAAGGCTTGAAGTGACATTAAGATATCTTGCAGCTGGTGGCACACAGAGAAACCAAAGCTTCACACATTACCTGGGGAGGTCGACTGCCAACCAAATTATATGGAACACTATGGATGCAATCTGCCAAGTACTGTCCCCATTATTTGTACGATTTCCCAGTGAGCAATCTGAGTGGAAGGAAATTTCCCATGAGTTTGCAGTAAAATGGAACTTCCCACACTGTGTTGGAGCTATTGATGGGAAGCACATTAGAATCCAGGCTCCACCGAATTCGGGGTCACAATATTTCAACTACAAGCAGTTCCACAGCATAGTGTTGATGGCTATGTGCGATGCTAACTATCGATTTGTCTATGTTGACATAGGCAGTTATGGCCGGCAAAGTGATGGTTCTGTGTTTGGCAATTCAACTCTTGGTAAGAAAGTGATTGCCGGTACTTTAGATCTTCCAGGCAGTGATACGACTGATACAGGAAATGCCACCTACTTACCATATGTGATTGTTGGAGACGCAGCTTTCCCCTTGAAAACAAACTTACTTAGACCCTATCCTGGTGATCACCTTCCAGTACCAGAGGAAATTTTCCATTACAGGCTTTCTCGTGCACGAAGGATAATGGAAAATGCATTTGGAATTCTTGGTGCCTAGTGGAGAATGTTCAGAGAAGCAATTAATGCAAAGCCTGAGAATATTGACTAGGTCATACACATTTGTGTTTGCCTATATAATTACTTGCGTGCCGAAGATCTTACAACTCCACGGAGACACTCGAGGTATGTTAGTGCTAACTTCGTTGACACAGAAACTGACGGTGTTATAACATTGGGGCAGTGGAGACAAGAGCAAGTAAATGGGCTGTTACCAATTGTCTCAACAGCAGCACGAAACCCAGCTGAAGCTGCCAAACATATTCGTGACAAATTTCGAGACTACTTCATGACGCCAGAAGGAAGTGTTCCTTGGCAGCTGAGTAGAGTGAGTCAAGGCCGCATTCCTGAGTAGGTCAGTGTTGTGTTGTAGCAGCAGGCTGTATGCAAACTTATCACACTCAAAGTTGTGTGATTAACTATCAGAAATGAATGTGTAAATGTGTGCGTCTATTTCTGGCTGTAGTTTAGTTACTTTTCTATAGTAAAGATTAAAGTCTATAGTAAAAACGGCTTATTTCGCTTTTTCTGGTGGATTTTCCTGCTTTCAATATATTGCTGGTAAATTTATCAGATAAATATGCTGCATGGGTTCAGGGGAGGATAATTGATAGTAATGACTGGCAACTGTTAAATAGCGACTATTTTTTCTAATAGTGAGATAAAATACTGTTTAATACTGAGATAAAAACTAACTTTCAGTAAAGCACAAGTATAGTACAAAGTACAAAGCACAAGCTATACATAAATGTTTGGGTCAATGTGCGACACAGTTATAACACTTCTGAACCGTAATCTTTCCGTTGAGAAACCAAAGTTAACGCGAAGCGCTGAATACCATTAAATTTATTGCCTAGCTTGCAATCCAGATGCATAGTTTCCAGCAAAAACTTATCTCAACTAATCAACGACTGTTTAGGCCTTAAATTTGTTTGTTCATTTTTAGAATCCATAAACATATTTCGTTACTCTCCCCAAAACCGCTTTTCTTTCTAAGCCGCTACGTTAGGCACAATCTGTTTTGGAAAGAATATGGCGTGAGAAAGTGGACATACTTGACACTGAACTTTTCTCGCCTGAAAGAAAAAGAGAAAAAAAAGAAATTGCACAATTTCCATGTCTTTAGCCACTGTCCTAAAGTAAAAATGAAGATTTTCGAAACAACCGGCTTTAAAAAAAACTTTCGATTTCGCCCTTAATCTATATCCAACTTTTGAATACGTCAAGGCATCAATATTTGCACTACGGAAGTCTTGACAGAGGAAAAAAAGAAAAAAACGGATACGGTAGTTATGCAGCATCCGAGCTCGTCCACTATAACAAGCATTCGAAAGTAGAAAAAAGAGCTAAGCATGAGTGAGTGCAGTAGAAAATGTTGGGGTATTGAGATTTTGCATACTGATAAAACTCAGAGCAAAGAACTGCACTGAAATGAATTTATATGGATACTATTCTTCTACATAGGCACTAGTTTTTTCAATATACTTTCCTACCGCTTTTGAATGCTCTGCTGCATAGCCATAAGCCGCTCTAACTCACTTGCCTTTGAAGCATGTCTTTGTATATCTGAACCATAGCAGGATTGCCAACCATAGGTCTAATCAACCATAGAGTCTAGTTGTAAACTAAGAAATTACACAAACACATTACTCATTTCCTGGTCATCACTTTCATATTTTTTAAGCACTTCAGAAATTTCATGACGTGCCGCTGCTTGTGCTTTTTTTGGCAAACCGTTCAACACGCTACAGATGTACTGGCTAAAATGTAAGTTGGGTGTTTTTTTCTCTTGTAAAGACGAAAGAGCTTTGACAATTTCTTGGTCAATGTCTGTATGTGCCTGGCTACCAACAGGAGTATTCTGAGTCTTGTTACCTCCACTACTACCACATGGCTCTTGGGATGTTTTGCGCTTTCGTTCAGGCTGGATGGGAGCTAAAGGTGACATACATGATGATGAGGTTTCAGACTGCTGATTCTCCGCGGAGTTTATCCTTGCTCTTTTTGACGGCTGAAAAAGAGATTCTGCTGTCTGCTCAAACTCTTCTGAGCTCAATTATATATGCTGAGTAAATTCGTCTTCATCATCAATTGAAGTATCTATCCTGGTCAAAGTTTCACTAACAGAAGCAATCTGCAGAGGCTAAGTCATGTTGTCCACATTTTTTCTTAGCTGACCCGACTCTGTCATGAAGCTGAAAAGGTGGAAATACTTCCATGTTTTTCTGTTTACTTTTGCACCATCTCCACTTTTACCTTTTTCACTGCGTCTACACTTCATATAAGTATCTCTTAGAATGTCAAACTTTTTCTTCAAAATGTATGCAAGATTCTGAACAGGCAGTCCATAATCTGAAAACAAAATCCCGGATTCTGCCATGGCTGTAAAAGAGTTTTTCTTCTTCCTACAATCTTTGAAGTCTTCTCTAGAAGAATCCCATAGCCATGGATAGTTGATACAGGTGTTGACAAGGAGTTCAATGTCACTGTCAGACCATTTTATTTTGTCCTCCATGACGATAATGGTATCCTAGGGGTTTGCAAGGTACCAGCTGGCTTCAGCTCTGGTTCTTATGCCTAAAAAGAAAAAAGGGTACAGATTACACTATTATATTATTACATTATAACATATTTACAGTATATATTGTAATATCAGTTGACTTATGCTGAGTTCCGACCTACTCACCATGGTAAGCAAACATGAAAAAAAAGTTAGCAAATCCGTTCCAACCTTCTTCTCCTTACCATAGAGTTACCATGACTATTGTTCCAACCTGACATTTTTCCCTTGATTTTAGTTACCATAGTAACTTTTTGTTTACCATGCTGCTCTGCAGGGTAAGGAGCTTACTATGGTAGCTTACCATGGTAACTGGGTTGGAACTCACTCGCCAGTTGCCTCTGAAACAAATTTTTATGTAAAAAAAGTAATTGGTTTTAAGAGGTTCCTAGAAACTGGTGTTCTTTTAAAATATCTGAAATTAGCTAATTACCTTACTAATTAGCAAATTAGCTACCCTTGAAAAAAAAAACAACTTATTGGTGTTAAGAGGTTCCTAGAAACTCGTGTTCTAAAGGTAGCACCAGGGGTGCTGCATCCCTCCCCCCTACACACCCCCTATGCAACACCCCTGGCGCATTCTGATTTCTGCCTAACTACTATATTCATCGATTAATGTGATGGAGCATTAGATTTATGATTATGATGTCATCTCAAACCTGTGACAATTTTATAATTTAAGAGAGTCCTGTAACTTTTGAATTTGCTGAAACATTTATGGCCTTTTCTCCCCATCATATTTCTGTACTAGACTGATTGAGCTCTACTTCTACAAAGTCAGGTTACCTAAATAAAGGTGCAGTTTAGTTCCCACTGTAGTGTGGGGTACAGAGGCCCTACCAATAGAACTGGGATATACAGTAAGAAGTGAGCTGCTTATACCCTGCTTCTACTGGACAGTAGGCTATCTGTGCAACTTTACAGCCCAATTGACTAAATAAAATACAGTAAGAAAAAAGTTGTTTTTATCAGGGGGAACTAATCTACACCTTCTCATGTATCTCCAACGAATTTTTCTCTAATATTCTTGTGAAGTCAGCTTCTTCAGTTTTTTACTTTGATCTTGGTTGGTGGTTGTCGTTTTCTGAGTGATCTTTAAATATCTGCTTGTTCTTCAGCTACATCAACCATGCTTTGAACTACTTTTAAGGCTAAAATCTGACCAGATTTTTTTTCTGGCCAGAAAATATCAAACTCGATCTGATCGAAAAATCTGGTCAGAAAACAGTAAAATCTGGGAAAAAAATCTGGCCAGAATTCAGGAGACGAAAATCTGACCAGATTTCTGGTCAGTGAGAACAGCAATCTGGGCAGTGAGAACTTAGCTTAAGGCAATTGAAGGATGGAGATAATACAGTAAAGATCGTCGAAAACATATGATAACGGCTCACTGAATGTATTTGAAGACTCTTATAATGGGAATCTACAAGTGTTGAAGCATAATTGAAACTATACTTTTGTGATGTGCCACTTTGCATAGAAAGAGACGTTAATTTGACGGATTACCGTCAATTTTTGTGGGGTCACGTAGGTTGTGTTTTTGAGATATATTTGATACTTTTGCTGAACAATTCCTAAGGAATTTTCATTGAAATAAATTCACTGTGGAACTAAAAGCAACACTTTATCTCCTACTTTCCTACATACTCGAAATCAGAGGCAACACTTTTGCGTTGGTTTTCTAATGAGCCAGGCGCCTTCATTGGGAAGGGGTGATGACTTTATTGAGAATTCAAACTATAAAAAATTATAAGTTTTATTAAGGGTCAAAAGTGGCTGACAGGAAGTCAATCGCCTTTCGTGCTCTTCTTGCTGTCCAGTCCCATTGTGCCCCCAGGCATCTGAGGAAAAATTTAAAACAAATATTTTTCTCAGAATAGTTGAAAAGTCCAATAAATATGGCGTCAAGGATAAAACAAGCCCCAAAAGGGTTTGGGTGTCTAATTGATTCAAAACTTTAAAGGATTCTTTATAGGACCAAAAAGGTCACAATTTTTGTTGGAAGGGCAGACATTTATTTAAGGGTGGCAAGAGGGGGTCCACATCCAGAGAATCAATAGGTACGGACTATACTTCAGGGGAAAGTAGTTGTGGTTCTGGGCTTTTCTCTTTACTTATACTTGCACAGTAAGTATTTAGTATTATTATATAAGTATTACAGTAACTTCCAGTTTTACTTTAGTTTCATTTTAATAAAGACAAAATTTCAAAAACTACAAAATGATAATAAATATTAAATTATTTATTTAAAGTTTGTGCGTCTAAGATTTCTGCATCCGGAGTGAGTGTCCCATCAACCTTCTTCTAAAACCATTTGTGGGAAAAGGGTTATTGGAAAACTTGTGAAAAACACAAGTCTAAATGTGTTTTAAAGATAGACACTATACTTTAAGATTGAATTAAAATCAAATAGACATTTTCAAAAATATTCTCTGAAAATGTCACATTCACACACTTAGGTATAATTGTAATAATATTCATAGTACTATTATTACTTATCAACTTGATATAATAAGCCATTGCTATGACACTGTCGTAATGCCCTTTTGACAGTCTGTAACCTATATTCATATACTTCTTGAAATTTTAATCTTAATAATCTTAAACGTACAAGTAGTTGCAATAGAAGTAGTAGTCGGAGCAATAGTAATTGCAGCAGTAGAACTAGGAAATGTAACAGTAGTAGCAATATTAGTGTTAGTGTGCATATGTTACCTTTTGGACAATTGTTCATCTGCTTTAAGCATTCTCTGAGAGTTTCAACTTAATACACAAGTCAATTCTGATGATACGCTATTTTGACAATCTAAATGCATATAGTGTCTTTTGTTAATTCGATTTTGCAATCACCATTACAATATCTCTCAAATTTACTTTCATACACTTAGCCTTAATATTGCTATTATCACAGCTTTCGGTGGTAGTAGAAGTAGTTGCAGTGTTAGTGTCGTATTAGTTATAGTAGTAGTAGCAGTAGCAGCAACAGTATTAATAGCGATAGTAGCAAGTACATATTGCCTTTCGGTCAGTTGAATATCATTTTCATAATGCTGTAATGGGATCAACTTTCAAAAACCTCAAAATTTTCCAATTAAAGTTACTCAAGGAAAATAAAATCACCCAAAATATGAACATAAAAATTCAAGTAACCTACAGATTGAATAAGACTCAAGCGTTCAATTTAAAAATAGTGAAACTAATGTATTTTATTCAAACATACATTGTAAGAATCTTTCCCACAGAAAATGTAATAAATAAATCCGCCTCCGTGTCGTCAAAGTATGGAATAAATATCAGTCTGACCAAATCTTATATGACAGGCGACTAACAATGTAATTTAAATCTTAAGAGCTTGAATTTCCAAACTATCAAGAGATGGTAGAATTTATTATACAAAAAAAATAGTCACTCGAGATACAAAATATTTTTGTGTAATCTAATTGCATTGTTCTCAAAACTAAGTTTAGAACTATGTATCCCAATGTACTAAATCGTATTTTCCTTTAACAACTTTCACAGAAATAAATTATAAGTCTTCTGGAAACTAAGTGACACCTCGCTAGCAAAAAAATACAATGTAAAACTTTGTTTTGTTGAGAAAATTCCAAAGTGATATCTTAAAGTTATAAATCGTAATTAAACTCAAGTAGCCAATTGGTATATCCCTATCCAATAGAAATATAGGACATACAGTCTGAACCAATAGGACCAGTGTAATATACTTTTCAGTAACGCCTGAACGTAACCTCTGGCGAAATTGGAGGAAGTAGGTAGTTAGGACTTACCAATTTTTGCGCCAGTAGATTTGGAGTCTATTTGAAGTTTACCGCAGTCCAGGACAGTCTATTGGGAGCCTATGATGAGCTTTATGTGAGTCTAGAAGCAGTCTTATGTGAGTCTATTTGCAGTTTAGAATGAACTTTTGAAAACATTTTTATCAGTGAATTAACTATTACATTGTATTGCCCCAGACAACAATTTTATCTAGTGTCTATGATTGTGAAGTATTTCTGATATTCCCGACAAGCTTTGTACCGATCATGTGAGTAAAAATAAATACATTATTTTCTTATTTATTTCTCTTTATGTTAGTATTTCTCAAGATAGTTTGTCCTTGTGGCTCCAACCGCTCTCAAGGGAGCCTGAATCCTTTCAATCTGATTTCGAGTCAGTATGGCCATTAATAAATGCTCCCCATTTGAACCACTGATCTAAGCCCCCCTACCTCATGAAGTTCCCCCTCTACTATGGTGTGCTACTCGCGAACCACCAACTAAGGATTTAATTGAAAATCCCCATAGTAACAATTAATTGAAATACCCCCCCATTAGAATATAAGAATAAACGTACAAAATTAAATAATCGAAACCCCCCCCCCATTAGAATTGGCGCGGTGCTGTTTAAAGGAGCATGACACAAGGACAAAATTTTCTAGAAAAAAGATTATTGAGAAATATTACGCATAGATAAAGTGCAATAAAGCGTGCAGTATTTAAAGTGCAATATTTTGTTAGGCCTAAGTCCCCTTAAAATAGTAACAAAAAATATAATTTGGAATTGCCAAATTTGAATTATATCAAAAAAATAAATAAAACCAGTGCCAAATTTTAAATTATCTTTAAAAAAAACAAATCAATATGTCGTTAGATCCAAACGAACAATTACTAAAGCAAAAACTTATTGCCAAAACAGTGGAAATTTCAAAATCCCTTCCTTCATATAACGGAGACTCAGACGTAGATGAATTTAGGATCCAATTAAACCAATTCGTAGAAGT
Source organism: Artemia sp. Qi Xiang Cuo (assembly GCF_049724085.1). NCBI lineage: Eukaryota > Metazoa > Arthropoda > Branchiopoda > Anostraca > Artemiidae > Artemia > Artemia sp. Qi Xiang Cuo. The sequence goes on along the minus strand of NC_142801.1, from coordinate 46,910,753 downwards.
AACTCAAACGGACTTAAAATCATTAGTAGGCATGTTATTAATGAGACTTAGGGGGCAAGCACTAACATTCCTAAAAAAAATAGAAAATACAATGGGGGAAGATGACAACCTTCTAGTAAACTGAACAGAGACATTACTAAAAGCGTTCTGAGAAACACTTGTTGAAACCAGTTCAACACACAAAATAAAGCACGGAAATTTGTGTTTTGACGAAACCCAAAATGTTAGAGAATACCTACACAAAGTAATGGTATCCATTGAGGCTAAATACGGTAAAGAATCTGGTCCTTTATATGATAAAATCGTACTAAATGCTTTCATGCAAGGATTGAGCCCCAAACTATACCGAATGTTAATATCAAAAAATATTCAAACGTTAGAGCTAGCAGTTCAGGAAGTAGAGAGAATGATTGAAATTGACTCGATTGTGGCAAATCACAATAAGTCAAGAATAAATAATTTAGAAGATTCAACTCCGGGACGATCACGAGGAATTTCACCAGGATTTTTTTCGAGAGATAATTCACCCAAACCAAACCAAAATAGATCTTCAACCCCTACCAGGCAAAGAATGGTACGTTTTGTACCCACGAACACGGCAAACTACGCAAATAAACCCCCAATTACATGCTACGCATGTAATAAACAGGGACATATCGCCAGGGAATGCCGTACGAGAAACAACTATACACCAACAACCCCAGGTTTTAATAATCGTTTGTTCGGGAGAACAAACTTAAATGCCAATCGATCAGGAAGTTAAAGAAGTAACCCTCCGCGCCTCCCATCGTTCCGCAACCCCTACCAACAAGGATTTGCGTATTCAAATCCTTCCCCCAACAAACAAAATAATTATCGGTTCCCCAACCTAAATACGCGACAAAACATGTACCAATTTAATACACGGACAGTGTATCCGACTAGATTTAACAGCAATACGAGCAATGAAGGAAGATATTTCTTCTCGTCGGGAAACGAAAGAAATTTTTTTTCAATGCAAAATGAACAAATGCCGCGAGCCGTCGGCACAAGAAACTCTAATCCACGTAATAGTACGTGGCAACCAAGACAATCAAACGTCAATCAACTCGTTAGGGACGTTCCCACCGAGCCCCAATATCAAACACCAACCTATCAAATAAATGCAGGGGGAAACGAATCAGGCCCCCAAGAAAATTAACCGGGACCCTGGAGGCCAGTAATTTTTATAGGTCTCTCCCAGTGGCTTAACCTTCTTTAAGTGACAATAATAAAACACTACCTATATTGAATGATTTCGGTGTTGCAAATATTTATTTCAAATCATTAATAGATTCCGGTGCATCGGTTAACATAATAAACTCGAATGTATTTAATAGACTACCAGTATATATTAAGCGACGGAAAAATTTTAATATTTCCAGTTTAACTAGCGTCACAGGACATAGACTGGAAGCAATAGGCTCCATACGCCTAGAAGTGACAAAAGATAATAGAATCTTTCCTACAAACTTCATAATATGCAAAAATTTCCAATATGAGGCAATAATCGGTGCTAATTTCTTAAAATCTAATAAAGTATTATTAGATATAGCGAATCACAGACTCGTGTATCCATCCGATCCTATTCTCCGACGCGTGGAGAAAGGGGAAGCAACAGTGAACAGCATAATGTCTTTTGTACCCCGTTTCTCGTCTTGTAGGAGAAACTCAAGCAGCAAACGGATTGAGTCAGTAAAGGCAAAGATAGGGAAGATGCAGGAGTATAGGCAAACAGAAATAAAGAAAATAACAGAATTATGGAACAAAATAATAAATCCAAGTACTGTCCCCTTACAGCCAACCCCAAAAGCGGAAGACTTGACACAACCAAGCGCCAATCTTAACCTAATAAAAAATGATTCGGAAGAAAAATATTATGGATTCGCGTTGCGTAAAACAAAAATCCCCCCAAAAACAATGCAAAGGGTTCAAATCTCTCAAATGGTCACCCCCGTAAACGACAATTCCGAAATTTGGTTCGCATCCCCATGTGGAAAAATCCCCGAAAATCTATTTTGTGAGGAACAGATCATTTTATATGAGAAAGGAGAAGGTTTTATTTGGTTGACAAATGCACATGAAAACGTTACGATTACATTAAAAAAGGGAACGTGCCTCGTTGAAATACAAGTGATTTCTGAGCACGAGCTAAGCGAATGGAAAAATTCCATCCCAAGTATAAGCCCGTATTCGGCCCCTGTTATACTAGTGCCCAAAAACAACAAGGACCTTAGGCTTGTAGTAGACTATAGAGCCTTAAATAAGCAAGTAGTTAGCGACAAGTTTCCCCTGCCCCGAATCGATGAAATCCTAGACTCCATCTCAACCAAAAACAAAATTTTTACATCTCTAGACCTCACCCAAGGTTATCATCAGGTTAAGATAGCAGATAATGACGTTTATAAAACGGCATTTTCAACGACTGAATGTGGCTCTTATGAATATTTAAGAGTAACCTTCGGACTCAAAACTATTTCAAGTGCACTATGTAGACCTCTGTTACACTTATTACGAGGTATAGAAAATATCATCCATTTTGTGGATGATGTGATCTGTGTAGGAGAAACCCCGGAGGACCAATTCAAGACATTAGCCAAAGTTTTTGAAAAGTTCAGAGAGGGTAATCTAAAATGTAGACCTGAAAAAGTAAATTTACTTCAGTCCGAAATAAATTTTTAGGAATGATAGTGACCCAAGGCTAAATATCACCGGACCCAGAGAAAATAAAATGTGTAGAAAATCTTAAACCTCTGAAAACTATAAAACAATTGCGAGCAATTCTTGGTTTAACCAGTTATTTTAGGAAATTTATAAGTAACAACACACAAATTGCAAAACCCTTAACGGACCTAACTAAGGGGACCCCCAAAAATATTACCTGGTCGCAGGAAGCTCAAACTTCTCTGGACACTCTCAAGAAAGCACTTACTTCTGAACCAGTATTGTCGCTACCAGACTTTGAAAAAGGACAATTTGTAGTCACCACCGACGCCTCAGCTCTAGGCATCGCTGCAATCCTTTCCCAATTAATCCCCGTAGAAAACTACCCCGATCCTTTACAGAAACCCCCTCAGTATATAGAGAAAATCATATGCTATTCAGGTAGAACTCTATCGAAATGTGAAGGAAGTTATGCAGCGACGGAATTGGAGCTACTATCAATAATTTACCATTTAGACGAATTCAGACATTGTTTAGTAGGTCAAAAATTTAAGTTGCGTTCGGACCATAAAAGCTTACAGTACCTAAGCACATTCAAAAATCCAACTGGAATCTTAGCTAGATGGATAATGAAAATCCAAGATCTGGATTACGAATTTGAACATTTGACCGGTAAACAGAATGCCCCCTGTGATTACTTGAGTAGGTACCCCGAAAATAACTCCGCTGATAATCAAACTAAAGAAATAAATGCTATTAATCCCAGTAAACGGAAATACAAGAAGAATAAACCTAAAATCCAAATAGAAGAAAACAAATTTACTCATAGCCCCTTATCACTGGCTAATATTAAAAGAAATCAAATTAAGGATGAAATGTGTTCGACTCTCATTAATTATTTTGTGAGTTCTGATAACCTTCCTGATAAGTTCAAAACCCTAAGAAGGGAAATAGACAATTTTTATTATGATTTAGATGAAGAAAACCTTTGCAGGATAGTGACAGGCGATACAAATAGCAAACAAACCTCGATAATACCTGTAGTACCCCAAAACCTGATAATACCTGCCTTTGAATATTTTCATTTAGATATAGGCGGACACCTGGGAATCACGAAATCCTATCATAGATTAAAACAATATTTCTTTGTTCCTTAAGCATTAACCAAACTCAAAGACTTCATAAATAATTGCGAATCATGTAATTTAAGAAAGAATCCACAGACTTACCCCAACCCCTCGAGGGGCCGCGTGCCAGTAGCACGATTTCCTTTCGACATTGTTTCATTCGATCTACATGGAACAAGTGGAGGCTTACCTGTTTCCAACAGAGGCCATACTTGTATTCTTTCGGTTATAGATCACTTTACCGGTTTCATTTTTGCAAAAGCATTGAAAAATCAAGGTGCATACGTTACGAGTAAAGAGTTAGCAAAAATATTTTTAAAATTTGGCATCTCTGACAAAGTTGTTAGTGATAATCGAAGCAATTTCGTTTCTAAAGTAACAAAAGATTTAATGAGTTTTCTTAAAATAGAAAAATTAGTAGCCTCCCCCTGCCATCCCCAAGCTAATGGAAAAATTAAGAACCGGCATAAAATATTTTCTAATATCTTGAGCATTTATACAAAAGACAACCGAAACGATTGGGATCAATATCTACCTTACTTAACCAATGTAATTAATACGCCTATTCAGAAACAACTAAAGAAAGTCCATTTTTTCTTTTATTCGGGCGCGATTTCAAAATACCTTATCAGGAAATTATAGAATCCAGACTATATTACAATAATACCGAAGTATACAAGCAAAATTTTATAAATAAGATGAGGAAAACCTATAAGGAAGTTAGACAAGAATTAGAGAAACGTAAGATAAACCAAGAGATGAGAAACGAATCCAAAGTCAAAGGGAACATAAATTTTAAAGTAGGAGATTGCGTATATCTAAAAAATGAGGTAAAGGTGGAAGGCAAAAAACTTTCCAATAAATATTCGGGACCTTACAGAATAATAAAGAAGTACGACAATGATTTTACCTTTAAAATGATAAACCCAGACAACGGAAGAACATATAAGGCACATGTTAGCCGTATAAAAGGAGTCAAGTACCCAGCGAGGTGGGCACCCGATCCCTAATCTACTGATTCATCAAACGCGGAAAATGAATTCCCTAAGTCAAGGCTAGCTGAGTTAAAACCTTTCAATGTCAAACAATACGATTTCGAGAATCATAGCGACAAGGAAAACTTTGAAGAATTTTTAGCCATGAAAAATTTAGTCATCCCTAAAAAGAAATCCTTAATACCTATACCAATAAGAACACGAAAGGCCCAAAAAGTTCATCATCAGAATGCTCGGAAGAGTTAGACTATACGCTGTCCCCCAAAACCCAATTTTTCCCCGATAGAATTTCGACCCCTTGTCCTCCAAAAAGATTTACAGATGATATGGTATCCCCAGAAACCCCGATAGAAAGACCCCTATCGTTACAAGATGAATGAAATAGAGCTATGGAAACCCCGGGTGCAAAAATAAAGAAAACCCCACCCAGGGAAACGAGCAAAAAGAAAAATTTGAGAGAAACCATGGATATCATCAATTTCCCTATAAAAACAAGGCAAAGTACCTTGCCTTGGACCCAAGAACAACTTGAAGATGAAAATCTAGGACAATACCATCACATAATGGTATCCAAATTGAAGCCAAAGGAATCTTACTCCTGGAAACAGACCATCTTACAAAAAATACCCCACACCCCGGAGGATATAGCATTCAAACAATGGAGACATTCTCCACAAACATTTGACTCCTTCCGGAGTTCCCAAGAATCTTTTAACTCCCCCGATACAAGACTTCAGCGCGAGGAAATGGAAAATAAACCCTCTACCTAAAAGGAGACGAAATATATGAAGCGAGGGCAGGTAATAATCATAAATCGCAAAGGACCACCCCGGAAAGCCCCAGTGATGAATCATCAGGAACTAGTTCTACTGAATCCGATGATGAATCAGTTCCTGATGAACTCCAAGATACACAAAAATTGACATAAGCGGCTTCTGCCGCTGCTTATGCGAAAGTGGCTAAATTAAAAGGTAAAAAATTCTTATTAAAACAGTATAAGAAATGCTACCTTATCTCTATGGGAAATTCAAAAAAGAATAAAACGCCAGAAAACTAAAAGGGTGTTACCACAAAGTCTTGCAGAGTAAGTAAAAAACCAGATAAATAAAAATATGTCAAGGGATCAAGTACCCCAAAAACTCTATAATACTAAGACGAATTGAGCAAGCTAATACGCAAATTTTTTTTAACGAACATATATGGACACGACACTTCAATGACGGCTATCCGCAAGGGGTCGAAGGAAGTTGATAGTTAACTTTTCCAGATATTAATTTTCTTCGACCTTTTCCAGATAAACTGAATCCCGGCGTGATAAAAAAAACCCTGAAGATAGAAGCAGAACGAGAATTATTCAACCCATCCTCCAAAAAATAATAAAACACCTAGTGCCACCCCATTACGGACGGAGCGACCATGGACCAACTATTCCATATTCGATCGAAGCTCCTAGACACATCGGCACAATTGATGACAGAAAAACTGAAAATCGAGGATATGAAAGAAGCCATATTTAAAACTCTCAGTGAAATTAAAGCTTCCAAAAAAACAATTAACAAAAAAATAAATGAATTTATAGTGACTCAGCAAATTAAGAGATTGATGGAAACTGACTTTATAGAAGTAAAGGAACAGACAGTCAAAATCCAGAACGAAATGGAATCAATAAGCAACACCACGCTAGCTAAGGGATATAATTACCCACACCAACTCCTAATATTAACAGCATTATATAATAAAATGCAAGAAATTAGTAAAAAAGTCCAAGAAGATAGAAATAGTACAGTTTTATCTGCAACGATAGCGGTACAAGAAGCACTGGCACCTGAGCGAGTAAAGCTCCCGAACCTACAGCATAAATACGACCACTTAAAAGCACAGAAAGAAATAATCAAACTACTACAGCAGAGCGTAGAAAAACAATTAAAGGAAAACAGAACTGAAATTAACAAAGAATTACAAAAGCAAGCAGAATTCTGCTCAAACTTAGGGAAAGTGGTGGAAACCTACTTCACAATTGAAGTTGATCTACCGCTAAACCCCCATTTGGAGAATATTCTTGCTAAAAATTGCAATGAAGGGCCATCACAACCCTTGTATTTCACAATCCCAAGTCAAGCCACCCATCATCATGTAAAACCCCAAATGGAGTCTATTCAACAAAATCCTCCAACCGACAATAACATAATTATGAGGACCCAATATCCCAACGCCCAAGTAAATTTTATAACTGTCCAAGACTCATCAGAGGTCCCTGCACCACAAGGAACGCTCAAAACACAACCATTACCAGATGATACGGAAAAACAAGGAACATTAATAATGGGAATTAATTGAACTAAAAAAGAAGGTAAAAATTCCTTTCTCTTAAAAAAAAAATTCAAGTTCAATATAGTAAAGTGAGTGCACCTTTTAGGATATAGCGTTCAACGATAAGATATAGCAAATAAACTAATAATACGAATGCAAACTCGTTAAAATAGAGTACCTATATTTCTGCTGACCAGAATATTGTATTTCCCAAATTACAAAAAAAGAAAAACAAATATATTATAAATTCAACCATAGAAGAGAAATGTAGCAAACAGCCGTCCTAGCTTTACCAATCCTGGGTAGCCCCCGAGGTAGGTAAACATGAGGACCACTAGGGTCCACTAGGCACTAGGGTCCATAGAGGACCACATGGCATATAATTGTATTTAGTGCATGAAAACAAGTATTCAAATGCGGATCCGAGGAGGCTTTTGGTGTATCGAGCCTTGGAAGGCTTGATATTTTTTGTATTTTGATGTTTGATAAACTGAGAGTTCCTTTAGGATCAATCCTACCTCTTCTGAAATTAATTTTATGGGATATCTTATACAAATTCAAAAAATCTGCATGCCAAAGACATAATCAAACACAAAATTCCAGAAAGTCCTAACTGTGTATTATGATTGAGGTTTATCATAACCATGGTGAGGATTTACCTCCATCATAGTACATATTTGGTATCTTTATTATTACGGCATTGGAAACCTTGATTACCCGTTTAGACGATAGGTCAAAGTAAAACCTTATTCTAGAAATATCTCATTATTATTATTATTAGCACGATAAGAAAACATATAAAACACAGTATTAGTTACTTAAATACTTAATAAACACTTCTCAAAGCAAGACTAAAAAAAAACTTTAACTCTAAGATCAACAAAAATAATATTCTTTCAAAAATAATGAAGAAGTTCAAATTTAATCACAAGAAAAAATGACCGGAAGTAGCAACCCTAACTCGCTGTAAAATTTATAAAATACTCGACAATCTATAGTACATATTCGGCAAAGGAAATAAATACAAGTTTTTATCGCATTAATTATAACCAATGTTTCTTAGTTTGGCATGATCTGTTAGCATATAGATGAACTCAAGAATTTGGCAAAAGAATATTTTTTTCCTTAATCAAAATTAATTTTAAGTAAGATTATATATCTTTTCCTTGATAACGTACATGGATCATTAATCCATATGCAAGATATGTGAAAACGAAAAGATTAAATTATCAAAAAAAATCATCCTTATTAGTAAAATAAAAAGGACATTGAAAACAACCAACGGGAACAAAAAGCATTCTTTTGACGTTTAAAATAAATTTAATTATTTAATTACACCTGCAAATCACCAGGCGAGACAAAGAAAATCTCCTTTCGCAATTTTTTTACTAAACTGAGACCACTTCCCTTGACGTCATAAATTGTAAGCGCAGTTAAAGTGACCCTAAGTAATGTGCTAATTCTTGGCAACCAATTCTCAAAGTAAAACTCAAAAGGGCTTTGGTCCAAATAGTGGTCAAAAGTATTCCTTCAAATAAAAGTCAGCAAAAAAATGAGCCCCCACAAATGGCATTAAACATCTCTCATAAATTGACCCCATGTAAAGCGTCGATACGAGAATAAATCAAAGCCCGTAGTTTCCAAACGCAGTTGAAACCACTAAGATTTATGATAGTTTAGTCGGATCACCTAAGCATAATGTCCTAAAATTAAACTACTTTCCCTTTTCATCTTTTATTAGCAAGAGAATAATTGACCCGTGTACCGTTGTGTACTCTGAACTACTTGCATACCTATAATTAACAGTCCTTTTGCTTGAAAATTAAGATCATAGGAATAAATTAGTCAACATGCTAAAATGATCCTTGAATACCAAGAATTAAAAACGCTAACTCCAAAGGCAAAAAATTGGGCCCGGCGAAAGTAGGATGATTGAAAAATATCGTTTGGCATCAGTTAATGATATCTTCGATATATTTTCACTCATATATTGATACTTAATTATAGTTTGATTATATTCTGTTTCAAAAAGAAGAATAATCGCTAGAGATTTGACCCAAAACAAAATTTTTTAATAACCTTAAGCGTAAAAAATAAATCAAAATTGTAAAATTTAAGGCATTAATTATTCCACGTGAGTTTCAACCTACAAAAAATGCGATATAATCCTTAATAGGAAGTATATCCGCAGATACAAACAAAACCTCGAGGGCAGTGTAATTCTTAATTTATAAAAATAAGCCCAACAAATACGTAGAACATAGCAAAACCTAAAAAGAAATTTTTTTTATGGCTTAGCCTGTTGACCCATTCGGTTAGTTGAATTTCTTTTGTGGCATAATCAAATGTTAATTTGCATATCCTTGGGTCAGGTGCGACAAAAATCATAAATAAAATTATTTCGATAAACTGTTCCCGCAAAATAACAAGTCAAAGAAAGAACTTTGTGGGCCAAATGGTTACCTAATTTTCGAAAGAGTTTCGTAACGTAATTCAGAGATAATTACAAACCTATAAGTCAAATGCAAGACTCGGCTCAAATAAGATTATTTGCCTATACTCCAGAAATCAATTACATGGTATATATATAAAGCAGGCACTTTACCGATATAACTTTCCACAAGGGTAAAAGCATAAAACCAATCAGTTAAATCCTAAAATATCGTAGTTCACGGATAAAGAAAATAAACACAATATTTAAAGGACGACAACATAGCATGTGTCATTATAAGAAAAAATAAAAAGTGGCAACGCGTATAGCTAATGTCTTTTTGACAATAGCAGATATTGTTCTGCTTCAAACAATAAATAATAGGCCTTAAAGAAAAGCATCCGATAAAATTCGAAAACCCTTTCGTTAAAGGGAACTTTTGAAACCAACCAGCGCTATAGTTACCTGAAAAAAATAAGGCTGCGGTTTTAGCCTAATTCTCGAGAAATTGCAAAAAAATAGCTTAATCCAATTTCTGTGGATTCTCGCAAAACACACAAGTCCCGCAACATGTGGCCCAGACGAGTAGGTCAAAACCAGACGAATATAGACTTGCCAATGTACAGACTAGCAACCAAGACTAATCACAAACTAACCAATTAATGTACAAATAAGAAAATTCTTCCAAAAATTTATCGTAATTCATAAATGCTCATATAATAAGAAACACAATATTTAATAGTTTTGACTAACCTTATAAACTAGTCACGGCCTTAGGTCCCTGGTAGTCCTTATCCCCCCAATAAGAAGTGTAGCATAGTAAACGATATGTTATTCACGAAAGTCAAGCTTGACGAAATGCACGCTATTCAAGAGTTCAAAAAATATGTATTCACTAAGGAACTTATGTGTTTAACTAAAATTAATAAAATAAAAACGAACATTTATATGGAGTATGAATGATTCAAAGATAATTTCTAATGTAATCAAGCGAAAGTGGAAGCCATAAATCGCCAAAGTTTAATGAACAGGTGGATAGATCCTACCACCTGTAACGTACTAACAACGGCCCAAAGTTAAAATTTGCTCTTTGTTCAAAAAACACATTTGAAAAATCCTGAATTGGAAGATATAACAAAGCTAAAACTTTCTCTTAAAATCAAGTCCCTGTAAAAGGCTAACCTAGTAAAGAATATCGCAATAGCACTAAAAAAAAATAACAAAGAATATAGGTAATATTATAATCAAATGTATGACCCCCCCCCCCCTTGTCACGTGGCACTCTCGTGCGGCATCTTCGTGGCACCGACGTATGGCGCCGCGAGATCAAAATAGGTAAATCGAACGATTCCTTTCAGAAAAGTAATAAGGCAAAGCATAATACAACTTGAATGCAATATAAATAGTACCATACCTCTGCCATGTGGCACTATCTCTGCCATAGAGGCAGGGTGTTTGAACGTAATAGATATTGACTATACAAAGGGATAAAACCAAGACTAAAAGTAATGTTTGCGCTTTCGAAGGCGAAAACTGGGCCAGTGCTCTAATTTCTGTCTATTCGCCCCCAGTCTAGGGATGCAAAGTGCCCTACAACAGCCCAGTAGGGTTATGATTAAAATACTGTATCTTTATAATATTTTAATACCGTCATCTACGAAAGTATCTTGTACGTAATGATTTTGCCTTCACAAAAATTTAAAACAAACAAGTTTCAAACAGCACGTTTTCCACAGCATAATCAACATATCTTTCAGTCGCATTTCCTATAATTTTACAGCAAAAAAAAAGATTACAGCTTATTGTAACTTATCGCGTTTAAATTGGGACCAAACTTAACCCTAATTTATCAATGGTTCACTACAGTACGTGTAACATATTTTAATTTCGTTTAGGAAACACAAGGTAATTAAATTTTTATGTTTTATGTCAAACCTAGAAAAACTTTTAGATAATATCGCGCTTGATAATAAATACCACTGCCACGTGGCGATAACTCCGCCACGGAAGAAGAATAAGTCAACACATTAAATATGAATGTGTTTTTTTTAAAGCATTTGAACGGGAGAATTTAATCTCAACTAACAAGCATTTGTATTCCACCAATTTTGCACAATTTTGAAATACCCTGAAATAAGGAGTTTATTTCTACATATTCTAAGAATTTTATTTGAGGAAATATCAATAAACAAATCTTGACTCGATTCAACTTAAGAATAGCTATCAGAATAAGCATTTAAGGAAGAACCGACTTCAATATAAAACAAAATTAACTCTCTTTAGTTAATCGAGTACAAAACTGAAGAAAATAAATCAATAGGTATTTTAAAAGCAGGTAATTAAAGCAGAACAAAATGTAACAATAAATGAGAATGCCTTACAGTTTAATTGCTTACGTATTGAATTGCAATAAGTATTAAGGCCTTAGTATCAATAGCCTTAAAAGATAAGTTTGTAATTTCAAGCTTCGGTCGTAATGAAATTTGTTTACGTCGCAGGATCTGCAATAAATACGGATGCTTAAAGGATTGTTAAAAAAAAATTATTAACTACAAATACTTAAAAGATTGTTGGATAGGAGGAGTTACCAAGTATAATGATCGAATGCCCACATTAAAATTCTAAATGAAAATTTTAGAACTCCTTCAAACTGATCGCCAGTTCTTGCATTTATTAAAATATGCTAGCGTAAAATATGCTACAACCCTTTCTTTAACGATTTAAACTCGAAAACCCACTCAAAACCGTGTAAAAAGGTACTTTTAGCTAAAAATCAGTAGTGATACCCCTCACACTCCAGGTGGTAACAACAAAAATTTTTTTACTCTCGGTAATTAATAAAAGCTCAATATACACGAAAACTCTCATTCACAACCCCATGAAATGCTTGGAAAATGATGTAGGAGGAATAATTCAAATAACCATTGGATACGAGATAATAAAAAATGGATGGACCCCCGATCATAGGAGGTCAGAGCCAAGAGTGGGCGTGGTGTATATTATCCCACCACGCAAACACTTGCCTCTCACCTTCTGTTGAGAAAATATTACACATATTACTGAATGAGGGAGAGACTAGACGTTGTAAAACCTGTTGCTGACTTGGCTCGACTCCTTTTGGTGGGGATTTTTTGTGAAATTTATCAAAACTGGAAGAATGTATTTTCCGTTTACCTGATATCTGATGGTCCATTATCGGGTGAGCGGAAAATGCATCGTTCTATTGACTTGATTACGAGACTTGATTGCACAACAAGAAATCGCTCGGCAAGCACTACAACTGCCTATTCGTCTAACTTCTTCGACAAAGTGGACCCTCAGTCATGAGAAGCGGTGGCCACAAGGGAATGGAAGTGGTGTCATTTTCATCCCATTTCCATTACCATTTGGCCCTAGCTCTCTATGAAAAACAGCCATACAGATACGAGTTGTGATTACGTAACAAGGAAATGATTAACGAATGGATGGATCCTCAGTCGTGGGGAGTTGTGGTCATGGCGACGGTGTTGGTGTCTACTATCCCTCTGCCGCCACCCTGGTATCTAACTCCCTACGTGAGACGCTTATAGAGTAGAAGAAAAATTATTGAATAGTAATGAGTTATAAAATTACAGTCAAATGAAATAACCCTACAACATGGGGACCTGCTGGTCAACTGTTGCGACCTGTGGTGCGTTTTATCCCATTGGTCATAACAGTCTGACCAGTGAGCTCTCATGAAAAGATCAACTCAGCTCTCTATGAAAAGTGATCCGCAAGAATTACCCTACCTCACCCTTGCCATTAGAAGAATCACTTTAACAAAAATGACCATATGGGAATTAGGAATAAAGATGGACAAGAATTCCGATACTTGGGGAGTACTCTTGCTCAGTGTGTTTTCACTGTGGATTATTTGGGGGAGAGACGCCTAGCAAAGGTATTTCCTTACGAAGAACAACTAGAACAGAAAAAGGAACCCAAGGATACCAGTTAAAGTTAAATACCATAAATTAAAAAGGCCAAGTAAACAGCTATATGTAATAACAAACATCATCAAATTGAAAGTGCCTAACTATTGCATAATCATTACCATACCTTAAACTACTATAATTATTTTGAAAATATATTACTATTATATAATCATTTATTTTGTAATAAAAGGTAAATTTTATATAAGAACACATTTACAGATACGGTACGTGAGGGACCGTTGATAAATGGTTTTCGGAAATTCCGAAACAAGCGACCATACGGTACGTTGACAATATTAGCCTAAAAGCAAATAAAATAAATTAAAAAAAAAGTAAACATGAGAAGATACCCAAGCCAGCAACAATTAAGTAATCGTAGACTAGAAAATGTAACATTGTGGAAACTCAGGAAGAGCCATAGTGCGGATAACATTAATGATTCATTAAAAGAATGGGGGACGACAATATTTGGTATGATCAAGATAACAACAACATAACTAAAATTTGGCCCATCAAATTTCTCTCCATACTAATAGACCGAGGACATATGTTAAAAGTTGAAAGCTTCCTTAAGGCTTTATACATCAATTGTGTAAATAACATGTATCTGAATACAATAAACGCTTCAACGGGATCCGCTATTTTTCAAGTTACCCCAAGGGATTATAAAGACATAAAGAAAATAACCCTGAACTTCTTCCAAGAAGACGAAAATTTTTGAACCAAAATATTCCCCAGCTTAGACGTAATCGTGTTTGAGCAAATATGCTGTTGCCAATCACACGTAAATTTAACTTTTTCCGTAGTAAAAATAATAAATGACCCATTGTCTTTATCTCAGTTGTGCCGGAAAGTCATTCGACAAAATATGCGAAGAATTGACATAACTGCCACATTGGAGGGCCTGTACCTCCCAAATTAATTATTAGTGTATTTAATGTACTTAAATACACCTGACATCGGTGAAAATAATGTAATGTTTGAACTCAAGTTTCTCAGTTCAAATGTATCGTCATGGGAAAATTATCAACTTGCCGATAAGCTAAAATCTCCAAGTTCAAAGGCGGCACTGCTGGATGATGCACCCATATTGAAATTAAAACCCAATATTAGTGGAAGAAACTGTATATATAAATAACCTCGTTGAAACGAATAATACCCTCCCATATTATCTGAAGTATTATGTCTATGTAAATCGGTTATTATCATTATTTAAAAAGTGCATTATATGAATAAATTAGTAGTGAATTAATATTTATAAGACTATGAATTAGAGTGAATGTCACGGGATTTAAATACATTGTTATTATATTGACAAAAAAAAAGTAGTTTCTAGAAAGTCCCAATACTTTTAAGCCTGTATGGAACCTTAGAGAATTGAATTACGTTCGAATACACAAATAGCCAGGTGCAAGGTGGCACCGGTGAAAAAGTATTTCATCTTCGACCTGAAGTTACCTTACTTTCCATTCAAAGCATATATTCATGATTGGTTAATATGGAGCTTTAGAAAGATCGAATTATGTCGAATGAATAAGTACCCGATGTATGAGGAAATACCGGTGAAAAGGTAGTTTGACTTCGACCTAGAGTAAACCATGATTGTAACTAATCTTGAAAAAATTAACCGTACAAAAGCCATTAGAAACTACTTTTAATTTCAGAGCATTGGCCAAGGCAATTATTGATACAGAGTTTATAACTATCAAGTATGCAAAAGAAAACATCATGTGTGCTGCAGCCATTTTTATGGTGAATAAATCAGGGGACGGTATTTTTTCAAAAAAATGGGATGTCAAGAACGAGTTAAGGGAGTATAACATAGAGTCGTATAGTGTTGAACTACGATTGGCAAATAAACCCAAATATCGATCCGTAACCGGAAAATTGGGAATAAATTTCAATGTGAGAAAGGATTAGTACCTTCAATATAAATAGAAGCCACGTGGCTAACGATGTTAGCTGTTCGCGTAATAATATAATCTATATTCAAAACCCAAAATAATAAAATCGAAAAAAAAGAAATATAAGAATAGATTACATTGCAATATAAATTAACACATATTAATTTTAGAATTAGACAGGAAGGTGCGACTAACGAATGCCATCATAATTTACATTGTTGACGCAGTGGCCCAAGACGTCATAAAGCAGGAAATCATACCTAAGCATGGAAACTACCCCCAAAAATAGTCATAATGTATGAGAAATATGAATTCTCCTATTCACAAGGAGACCGAAGATTATCACATACGAGAAACCAATGTGGAGTGTCTTCAGCTCATTTCAAGTGGAATATTTAGTCGTTTACGATACTGGAGCCCATTGATTCCCCTAACCATGAGGATTTTGTTGATTCAAGTTATGGAAAAATTATGAGACCACGGAGACAAAACCCGAAGGAGGATTGAATTGAGCCAAGCCAGATGCAAAGCCTAAACCCAGAACTCCCTGATAACCCTTAAGCCATAAAATATGGAAGCACATGATCAAGCGAATGGGAGTAGAGGTCCTCATTCGTGCCATACCCTATCCCAAACCTCTACTTATTGTTTGCGTAAACCCATGCGGCTGCAAAGACGAAATATGTATTTCTTAAGCAGCATGGACGCGCGTAAACAGTAAAGGCTTGAAAATTTAGAGTAAATCGAGACCTCTCATAAAACCATGTAACCTACCTCGCATGTAGTAATATAATAGAAAAGTAAATGCTAAAGTAGATGAGTGTTGAATAACATTTAAAATGTATTGAATATTGTGTGGTAAAGCTTTCTAATTTAGTTAATTATTAATTTAGTAAAAATATATAAGACGTAAATATGAAGTTTTGAAATACCACTTTTTTTTCTATTTGGTCTGTTCGACTAAACTGTACTGATTTATAATTCGACTATACTTGAGGATGGTTCGTCATTGAGTAACCGTAAGAGCGGACCAGAATTATCAATATTAGCTATCCCAAAAGGATGCATTTCCTTCTCAGTTTGTCCTAATGTGGGCTTATATTCTATTTAAACCTGTATAACAGTTTTCATGTACTGGTAGCCTCATATCTAAATGCCTCAGAAGCAGCAATAGTTTCAAATTAAACTTTAAACTTTCTTTTGACGCATTTTGTACGGCCAATTCAGAATTTGAACTTTTTCTAACACCATTATTCAGATGAAGGTCCTCTGTGTAGGTAAAGAAGACCCTTTTAAGACATATCCCCATGCCTCCATTTTCTGTGATTAACGGTTTAATTCACCGAATTTCTCGCCTTATGCAGAGTTCCCATCAGAGCTGGGTAACAACTCTTTTTTTGCTTCCTTCGGTGACTTTTGCTAAGATTCCACATTTGCTATCTTACTTATAACGTTACTTTTCTCGTTTTTTTTCCATCCGTTTCCTCAAGTACTTTAATTATATATATTTATATATCTTTTCCTTCCCTTTGCTTGTGAAACTACATAACTAACCTAGTATTTGTTAGCTTTAACATAGGTAATTCTATTGCTTATTACGTCGTAAAATGCAATATTTTTGAAGCATCTCTACTCCTAAAACACTCGGAAATGGCAGCTTCTAACCTATAATTGTTCGGACCACCATTTATGTGCTTCCTTTGCTAAATTGTAGCAGTGTTATCCTTGAACAATAAGTCCATAGCCTGTACCTGTAGTAAGGCTGAATTAGGACCCTATTTGCTACTATTATGTCTAAAATTCTTCTATTTCTACCAGCGTCTCATCAGTCCAGCTAGATATTTTTTTCTTTTATTTACGTATTATTTTTTATTTTGTTCTTTCAATTTGCGGTACAAATACTTTATTATTTAGGTATATACGGCACTACTACACTGCAGTTATTACTAACACTAATAAAACTTCTAACAATTCACATACTTCTACTTGCTAAATACTAAATATTATTTTTTTTTTCATTTTACAGTTCTTGATTGAGCCTTTTCTCCATTTTTTCTATTGCACCCAACTCTTTGAGGGGATATAAATCTATTTCTAATAGCCAAAGTTCGAGCAAAGCTGCTCTAAGTTTTGCTAATTTGAGCACCGCTAAAAGAAAAATACATTTACTTTCCCCTTCTAATACGGTCATTTCGATTTTTTTTTTTAAAATACAATACTTTTATTCATTTAACAGATAATATAATCGGATATATTCTGTCTACTGGGACTGGCTGTCCCAAGGAGACCACAAGTCTCAAAACAACAATAATATATAATAAGATACTTAGACACTTACGATGATCAGACAAAATTAAAAGGTATTTCTAAAAACAACGGACCAGAGGTCAGTCCGGCATAAAGTTAGTATATCCGATTTTCCCTTCAGATAAAATGTATCTTTTATACATTTTTATCAACCACACCTTCCCACGTAATCGCTAGGAAGTGGTAATTTCTCAATTTCCCGTTAAACAGAACTTATCAGGATATGTTCCTTATCTTAATAAAAAGTGGTATTTCAAAACTTCATATTTGCGTCTTATATATTTTTACTAAATTAATAATTAACTAAATTAGAAAGCTTTACCACAATTGAACATGTGCCAAATGCACATATATATACGTATATGTATAATCACTAAATCTTGAAAATCCCATATTATGTTATTTTTCATATACACGATCAATTTTCTTATGATTACCAAGCTTATCTCATAGTAATCTAGTGTTGCTGAAATGTGCATGTAAGAACATGTAAATTTCTCTTATTCGTTTTATCTTTGAGTTTAACTGTACCCATATTAAATTGATATTATTAGTAGGACTAATCATGACTATTATTTCAAACAATAGTCCCCGTATAATATTGTATAAATTACGTATTATTGCCGTATGTGTTTTAAGTTACGTAATTGTAAGGAGCATATGATTCTGCGTAGATATTTATATTCCAGGTAGCAGAGTAATCAGTGCAAACTAATTAGTTTTGTACCAGCACGCAACACGGATACAACCCAGTAGCATCTACTATCATCATTCGTCAACCACCGAAGAGTACTTCGGCTAGAAAAAAATTGAATTTTCTCCACTGATTTGTTGACATTTCTAAAGCACGTCTTGAATTTTTAAACTCTTCGACATTTATGTTTCTGTTGCCTAATACTAAGAATGTGGGAAATTTGTAAATTTCACATTCTCTTTCGGCAAAATAAGCAAACATGAAGGCAACTGAAGGATGGAGATCATACAGTAAAGATCGTCGAAAACATATGATAACGGCTCACTGAATGTATTTGAAGACTCTTATAATGGGAATCTACAAGTGTTGAAGCATAATTGAAACTATACTTTTGTGATGTGCCACTTTGCTTAGAAAGACACGTTAATTTGACGGCTTACCGTCAATCTTTGTGGGGTCACGTGGGTTGTGTTGTTGAGATATATTTGATACTTTTGCCGAACAATTCCTAAGGAATTTTCATTGAAATAAATTCAGTGTGGAACTAAAAGCAACACTTCATCTCTTACTTTCCTACATACTCGAAATCAGAGGCAACACTTTGGCGTTGGTTTTCTAATGAGCCAGGCGCCTTCATTGGGAAGGGGTGATGACTTTATTGAGAATTCAAACTATATAAAATTATAAGTTTTGTTAAGGGTCAAAAGTGGCTGACAGAAAGTCAATCGCCTTTCGGGCTTTTCTTGCTGTCCAGTCCCTTTGTGCCCCCAGGCATCTGATGAAAAATTTAAAACAAATATTTTTCTCAGAATAGTTGAAAAGTCCAATAAATATGGCGTCAAGGATAAAACAAGCCCCAAAAGGGTTTGGGTGTCTAATTGATTCAAAACTTTAAAGGATTCCTTATTGGACCAAAAAGGTCACAATTTTTGTTGGAAGGGCAGACATTTATTTAAGGGTGGCAAGAGGGGGTCCACATCCAGAGAATCAATAGGTACGGACTATACTTCTGGGGAAAGTAGTTGTGGTTCTGGCATTTTCACTTTACTTATACTTGCACAGTAAGTATTTAGCATTATTATATAAGTATTACAGTAACTTGCAGTTTTACTTCAGTTTCATTTTAATAAAGACAAAATTTCAAAAACTACAAAATGATTATAAATGTTAAATTATTTATTTAAAGTTTGTGCGTCTAAGATTTCTGCTTCCGGAGTGAGTGTCATCAACCTTCCTCTAAAACCATTTGTGGGAAAAGGGTTATTGGAAAACTTGTGAAAAACACAAGTCTAAATGTGTTTTAAAGATAGACACTATACTTTAAGATTGAATTAAAATCAAATAGACATTTTCAAAAATATTCTCTGAAAATGTCACCTTCACACCCTTAGGTATAATTGTAATAATATTCATAGTACTATTATTACTTATCAACTTAATACAATAAGCCATTGCTATGACACTGTCGTAATGCCCTTTTGACAGTCTGTAACCTATATTCATATACTTCTTGAAATTTTAATCTTAATAATCTTAAACGTACAAGTAGTTGCAATAGAAGTAGTAGTTGGAGCAATAGTAATAGTAGTAGTAGAACTAGGAAATGTTGCAGTAGTAGCAGTATTAGTAGTAGTGTGCATATATTGCCTTTTGGTCAATTAATCTTCCCCTTTAAGCTTTCTCTGGGAGTTCCAACATAATACACAAATCAATTCTTAAGATGCGCTATTTTGACAATCTAAATGCACATAGTGTCTTTTTTTAGTTCGATTTTGCAATCACCATTACAATATCTCTCAAATTTACTCTCATAGACTTAGCCTTAATATTGCTATTATCACAGCTTTCGGTGGTAGTAGAAGTAGTTGCAGTGTTAGTGTCGTATTAGTTATAGTAGTAGTAGCAGTAGCAGCAACAGCATAAATAGCGATAGTAGCATGTACATATTGCCTTTCGGTCAGTTGAATATCATTTTCATAATGCTGTAATGGGATCAATTTTCAAAAACCTCAAAATTTTCCAATTAAAGTTACACAAGGAAAATAAAATCACCCAAAATATGAACATAAAAATTCAAGTAACCTACAGATCGAATAAGACTCAAGCGTTCAATTTAAAAATAGTGAAACAAATGTATTTTATTCAAACATACATTGTAAGAATCTTTCCCACAGAAAATGTAATAAATAAATCCGCCTCCGTGTCTTCAAAGTATGCAATAAATATCAGTCTGACCAAATCTTATATGACAGGCGACTAACAATGTAATTTAAATCTTAAGAGCTTGAATTTCCAAACTATCAAGAGATGGTAGAATTTATTATAAAAAAGAATAGTCACTCGGGATACGAAATACCTTTGTGTAATCTAATTGCATTGTTCTCAAAACTAAGTTTAGAACTATGTATTCAAATGTACTAAATCGTTTTTTCCTTTAACAGCTTTCACATAGATAAATTATTAGGCTTCTGAAAATTATGTGACACCTCGCTAGCACAAAGTTACAATTTAAAACTTTGTTTTGTTGAGAAAAATTCTAAAGTTATATCATAAAGTTGTAAATCGTAATTAAACTCAAGTATCCAATTGGTATATCCCTATCCAATAGAAATATAGGACATACAATCTGAACCAATAGAACCAGTGTAATGTACTTTTTAGTAACGCCTGAACGTAACCTCTGGCGAAATTGGAGACAGTAGATAGTTAGGACTTAGCAATTTTTGAGTCAGTAGATTGGGAGTCTATTTGAAGTTTACCGCAGTCTAGGACAGTCTATTGGGAGTCTATGATGAGCTTTATGTGAGTCTAGAAGCAGTCTTATGTGAGTCTATTTGCAGTTTAGAATGAACTTTTGAAAACATTTTTATCAGTGAATTAACTATTACATTGTATTGCCCCAGACAACAATTTTATCTAGTGTCTATGATTGTGAAGTATTTCTGATATTCCTGACAAGCTTTGTACCGATCATGTGAGTAAAAATAAATACATTACTTTCTTATTTATTTCTCTTTATGTTAGTATTTCTCAAGATAGTTAGTCCTTGTGGCTCCAATCGCTCTCAAGGGAACCTGAAACCTTTCAATCTGATTTCGACTCAGTATGGCCATTAACAAATGCTCCCCACTTGAACCACTGATCTAAGCCCCTCTACCTCATGAAGTTCCCCCTCTACTATTGTGTGCTACTCGCGAACCACCAACTAAGGATTTAATTGAAAATCCACATAGAAACAATTAATTGAAATACCCCCCATTAGAACATAAGAATAAACGTAAAAAATTAAATAATCGAACCCCCCCCCCCATTAGAATGCCCCGGAAGTTTTGACAGTTTAGAAGTTCGGATCTCCACACGGTAAGCAGTTCCAAAATATTGTTGATTTACGCTTTTGTCATCCTTTTCACCTTAATACTCTAAGCCTTACAAGTTGTTGCAACTGAATAAGTAGTTGGAGTAGTTTAGTAGCAGCAATAGTATTAGTAAAAGTAGCAGTGGTATTAGTGTTGGTAGTGACATGCATATATTACCTTTTGTCTCTTCCCCTTTAAGTATTCTCTGAAATTTCTATCTTAATGCCCAAATCCATTCTTGAGATAAGTTCTTTTGGCAATCTGCAGGTAGTTCAAATACCCCCTCAATATTCTGACAAATTTTCACCTTTATAAATATAGCCTTAATTGTACTAACATCATAGCAGTAGTGGTAGCAGTAATAGTGTACTATAATTAGAAGTAAGAGTAGTAGTAGCAGTATTAATAACAATAGTAGCAGGTATATTTTGCCTTCTGGTCAACTGAACATTCCACTTATGATGCCCCTGAAGTTTTCTCTTGATACGATAAGTCATTCCAAAAATATTGCTGATACACCAGTATCAGCAATCTGTATACACAAAGCATGTTTTGATTTAGTTCAACCTTCCCCTCAAAGTTTCCTCAGATATTTTTTTTAATATCCTCAGCCTTAATAGTACAGAGGTTGTAGGTTTAGTCATAGTAGTGGTAGAAGTAATAGTAATTGTGGTGGCAGTAGAAGCAGCAGCAGTTGTAGTAGTATTAGCGTGAAAGTATGGTCTTTTTGTTCAGTTGACCATCTCCCTCATCATTTCCTGAAAGTTCCAAATTAATATGCTCAGTCATTCCTGAGTTACACCCTTTTGGCACATAAAATTTTTGATTTAGTTCAACATTCCCTGAAAGACTCATCTTAATGCCCTTCGTATTTTGGAAAAGTAGAAGTCAAACATGCAGACCTTTTCTCAATAGTATATACTATATGTAAACAATGAACAAACTGCCTAACTTACAGCCCTTACCCCGAGGCCTTGGAGGGGGGGGGTTGACATTCCCAAACGCATAATTACTGAAGGTTTCAACAATGTTTCACAAGGTTTCAACAAGGTTTCCAATTTTAAATCGAATGAGACCCATCTGAAGTTTTTAAGATCTTCCAATCCATAAAAATCTTATATACCCCAGGGAATAATTTAAAGCTCTTGCCCCGGGGTTCTGGGGGTTTTGTCAACCCTGGGGGCACTGTTGCATGTGCTTAGGACTGTTTTATACACAATGGCCATCTCACAATTTCAATCAGATTTGTTTGGTGAAAAGAGGGGTAGTTGGGGGGGGGATTAGTTGACCTCCATCACTTTTGACTCTTAAAAGGGAACTAGAACTTCTAATTTCAACCAAATGAGCCACCTCTAAAATTTATGCAACCATCCCTTCCATAAGAGTCTTGAATACCCCAAATCGTAACTTAAAACCCTCAACCCCAGGCTCTGGTGGTTTGTATCAATCCCGAAAGCCTTTTTATTTGATCTTTGGACTATTTTGAATGAAAGGACTGTTGCAAAATTTCTATTGGATGCATCATAGGAAAACACGACGTGTGTGTATGGGGGGCGGGGGGTAGCTGTGCTCTGATTGCTTCGAATCTTACAAGGGTACTAGAACTTTTGATTACCAATTCAGTGAGTCCCCTCCAAAGCATATAATTTAAATATATAGAGCAATGTTGCCTAAATTGTACTTTGAAGTACAATTTTGCAACGACAAATCTATTTGGCTCATTTATACATTTCAAAGGAGTATCTTCAGAATAAAGAAAGTATAAATGGAACTTTAGTGTATAGCAGTCAGATGAAAAAAGATTGAAATCATAGGTAATATCGCATTAATTTTGAGAGCTATCGTTAAGATAAGCGCTGCGATAGCGCTGCCTAAGTAAAGAACGATGTGGGTGCAATGTTTTCTTTCTTCTTCTCCATACCCGGGCACTTCGTATCGAACGAATTGTCGTAGAAACTTCAAAAAGGGATCATTCGATTTGAAATTGGAGTGGCTAATGCCATTTTTAATAGTCGAAAGTGATTGGAGGGCAGCTAGCCCCCCCCCCTCACGCTCATCCTTCCCCCAAACACATCAAATCAAAACTTTGAGATAACCATCTTGTTCAGCGCAGTTGATTTCCAGATAGTAAATATGCTTTTGAGGAGGACACTCCCCCACAACCTTCGGGGCAAGGGTTTTAAGTTATGCCCTTGGGGTATATGAGGTTTTTATAGAAGGCGTTGTCGCAGAGACTTCAAAAAAGGCTCAATTTATTGGAAATTCAAAGGGCTAGTGCCCTTTTTAATAGTTGAAAGTGATTGGAGGGAACCTATCCCCCCACGCCCATCATTCCCCCAAACACATCCAATCAAAATTTTGAGATAGCCATTTCGTTCAGCGTAGTTGATTTCCAGATAGAAACCTTTTTTTGAGGAGGACACTCTCCCAAAACCCTCGGGGCAAGGGTTTAAGTTATGCCATGAGAGCATATAAGAACGATGTTGGGACAATGTATCATTTATTATTTTTTTCCTTTAGAGCAGGGCACTTCGTATCCAAGAAGTTGTCGTAGAAACTTCGAAAAGGGCTCATTCATTTGGAAATTGGAGTGGCTTGTGCCCTTTTTAATAGTCGAAAGTCATTGGAAGGCAACTGACACCCCGTCCACACCCACCTTTTCCAGAAACACGTCCAATCAAAATTTTTAGATAGCCAATTTGTTCAGTGTAGTTGATTTCCATATAGAAATTATATTTTTGAGAAGGACACTCCCCCACAGCCTTCAGGGCAAGGGTTGTAAGCTATGCCCTGGGGGCATATAAAGTGTTTATAGAAGGCATTGTCGTAGAAACTTCAAAAGAGGCTCATTCAATTAGAAATTCAAAGGGCTAGTGTCCTTTTTAATAGTCAAAAGTGATTGGAGGGCAACTAACCCCCCTCTCTCGCCCACCTTTTCCCCAAACACATCCAATCAAAATTTTAGATAGCCATTTTGTTCGGTGTTGTGGATTTCCAGATAGAAATTATGTTTTTGAGGAGGACACTCCCCCACAGCCCTCAGGACAAGGGTTGTACATTATGCCCTGGGGACATGTAAAGTTTTTATAGAACGCGTTGTCGTAGAAACTTCAAAAAGGGCTCATTCGATTAGAAATTAAAATGGCTTGTGCCCTTTTTAATACTCGAAAGTAATTGGAACCCAACTAACACCCTTTCCACGCCCACCAACCAAACGCACATCCAATCGAAATTTTGATATACCCATTTTGTTCCACACAGTTAAAGTTCAGGAAATTGTACATTTGAGCAGGACACTCCCGCTCTGTCTTCAGGGCAAGGGTTATAGGTTATGCCCTGGGGGCATATAAGTTTTTATTGAAATCTTTGTCGTAGAAACTTTAAAAAGGACTCATTCGATTGGAAATTCAAAGGTGTAGTGCCCTTTTTAATAATCGAAAGTGATTTGAGGGCAGCTATCCCCCTCTCTCGCCCACCTTTTCCCCAAACACATGCAATAAAAATTTTTAGATAGCCATTTTGTTCAGTGTTGTGGATTTCCAGGTAGAAACTATGTTTTTTAGGAGGACACTCCCCCAGAGCCTTCAGGGCAAGGGTTGTAAATTATACCCTGGGGGCATATAAGGTTTTTACAGAACCAGTCGTCGTAGAAACATCAAAAAGGGCTCATTCAATTGGAAATTGAAATGGGAATTGAAATGAATTAGACCAGGGCACTTTGTATCAAAGGGGTTATCATAGGAACTTCGAAAAGGGCTCATTCGATTGAAAATAGAAAGGGATGATGCCCTTTTTAATAGTCGAAAGTGATTGGAAAGCAACTAAACACCCCTTCCACGCCCACCTTTTCCCCAAACACATCCAATCAAAATTTTGAGATAACCATTCTAGTCAACGTAGTTGAAAGTTTCGGAAATTAGGTCTTTAAGCATGACAACCCATCCCCTCCACAACCCTCAAGGCAAGGGTTGTAAGTTAAGCACTGGGAACATGTAAAGCTTTTATAGAACGTGGTGTTGTAAAAACATCAAAAAGGTCTCATTCAATTGAAAATTGAAAGAGCTAGTGCCCTTTTAATAGTCGAAAGTGAGGGAAGAACAACTAACCCCCCTCTCACGCCCGCCATTTCCCCAAACACATCCAATAAAAATTTTGATATATCCATTTTGTTCAACGTAGTCCAAAGTTCTGGAAAGTAGGTCTTTTAGGATGTTAACTGCATCAGAGCCCTCAGTGCAAGGGTTGTAAGTTATACCATGGGGGCATGTAAAGTTTATATAGAAAGTTGTTGTAGGAAGTTGTCACGCCCACCATTTCCCCTAACACATCCAATCAGAATTTTGAGATATCCATTTTGTTCAACGTAGTCGAAAGTTCTAGAAATTAGGTCTTTTAGGATGATAGCCCCATCAGAGTCCTCAGTGTAGGGTTGTAAATTGTGCCCTGGGGGCATATAAGGTTTATATAGAAAGTTGTTGTAGGAATTTCAAAAGGGGCTCATTTGATTGGAAATTGAAATTGCCCTTTTTAATAGTCGAAAGTGAGTGAAGAGTAATTAACCCTCCTCTTACACCCTCCATTTCCCCAAACACATTCAATCAAAGCTTAGAGATAGCCATTTTGTTCAATGTAGTTGAAAGTTCTGTAAATAATGTATTTAAGGATGACAAACCCCCAAGAGTCCTCAGAGCAAAGGTTTTAAGTTATACCCAGGGGGCATATAAGGTTTTTAATGATAGAGTTGTCGTAAAACTTCAAAAGGGGCTCATTCAATTGGAAATTGAGAAGGATAGTGCCCTTTTTAATAGTTGAAAGTGATTGGACGGTTACTAATCCCTCTCTCACGCCCACCATTCCCCCAAACACATCCAATCAAAATTTTCAGATAGCCATTTTGTTCAACGTAGTAGAAAGTTCTGGAAATTAGGTCTGTGAGGATGACACTCCCCCCCATCCCCAGCCCTCAGGGCGAGGGTTGTAAGTTATCCCCTGGGGGCATATAAGGTTTTTAATGATAGAGTTGTCGTAAAAACTTCAAAAGGGGCTCATTTAATCGGAAAGAATCATTTGTCCCCCCCCCCCCTTTTAGATAAAGGTGGTAACATCAAATTTTCAAGTCATTGTCACCGGAAAGTGCTTATCTAAAGCAAACTGCACGCATCTGAAAGAGTTGGATTACCTTTCCATAAATTATGAGGGTGTTGCTCTTAGGGTAGTTTACAAAAATAGGAGGAACTGGACGATTACAATTACTTCGTTAAATTAAAAAGAACTCTGATTAATCACTAAAGAATAGATACTATTTTCCAAACATCGAAATTGAACTTACAAATTGAGCGTAAACTCACGGATCTTCTAATTACCCACTGAAATCGGTTTCCAAGGACTTTTGAGAGCAAAAAATTCAATAATCAAACAGTTCGTGGTAACGAACTGTAAGTAAAGAGCGACCCGGCTCAATTGTAACCGAAACTCTAAAAAACAGAATTTTGATACCAATAGATACATCAAAAGAATCATATTTTAATTCTGATTTCAAATATATCAGTTTAATCAAGGTTAATTTTACGTATAAAAAGTTACGCGCCTGAGAAAATTTGGCTGATTTTCGAAAAAAGGGGGGAAGACCCCTTAAAAGTTATAGAACCTTAATGAAAATCAAACCATCATATTCAGCGTATCAGAGAACCCTACTGTAGAGGTTCCAAGCTCCTATCTACAAAAATGTGGAATTTTGCATTTTTTGCCAGAAGAAATATCACGGGTGCGTGTTTATTTGTTTGTTTGTTTTTTGTTGTTTTTTTTTCCCATGGGTGATCTTATCGACCCAGTGGTCCTAGAATATCGTAGGAGGGCTCATTGGAACGAAAATTAAAAGTTTTAGTGCCCTTTTCAAGTGACCAAGAAAATGGAGGGCAACTAGGCCCCCTCCCACGCTCAATTTTTTCCCGAAGTCACCCGATCAAAATATTGAGATAACCATTTTGTTTAGCATGGTCGAAAATATTATAAATATGTCTTTTAGGATGACTTAATCCCTCGAAGCCCTCAGGAGGAGGACTGAAAGTTATGAACTTTACCGAATGTTAACATATAGTATTGGTTATTGGGAACCGGCTCAATGGTAACCGAAACTCTAGAAAACGGTATTTTGATACAAATAGATACATCAAAAGAATTGAATTTTAATGCTAATTTCAAATATATAAGGTTTATTATTTTTAATAATACCTATCAAAATTTACGCGCCTGATTAAATTTGGCTGATTTTCGAAAAAAGGGGAAAAGACGCCCTAAAAGTTATAGAACCTTAATGAAAATCACACCATCATATTCCGCGTATCAGAGAACCCTACTATAGAGGTTTCAAGCTCCTATCTACAAAAATGTGGAATTTTCCATTTTTTGCCAGAAGAAAGATCACGGGTGCTTGTTTATTTTTTTTTCCCCAGGGGTGATCGTATCGACCCAGTGGTCCTAGAATATCGTGGGAGGGCTCATTGGAATGGAAATTAAAAGTTCTAGTGCCCTTTTTAAGTGACCAAAAAAAATGGAGGGCAACTAGGCCCCCTCCCACGCTCATTGTTTTCCCAATGTCACCTGATCAAAATTTTGAGATAGCCATTTTGTTCAGCATGTTCGAAAATATTATAAGTATGTCTTTTAGGATGACTTAATCCCCCGAAGTTCCCGGGAGGAGGGCTGAAAGCTATGAACTTTACCCAATGTTAAAATATAGTTTTGGTTATTGGGAAGTATACAGTACAGCTGTTTTCAAGGGAGATTTTTCCGGGTTGTGAGGAGGAGGTTGGGAAGAGACTTACGCAAAGGGGGGGGGGGGTCGGGCAGGGACGTACGCAGGGGGGGGGGGTCGGGCAGGGACGTACGCAGGGGGGGGGGGGTGTTGGGCAGGGACGTACGAGTAGAGGAGGGGGTACCAGCGCGACGAGGACAATACCCCTTCGAATCCCGATCCGGACACTTTTTTTTAAAACTCCCACGATCACCACGTGGTTTATGGTCCTAATATGGGCATAGAGTCCCTAGGGGAGATGGATTTCCGAGAAATTGATTGCGTAATCGGTCAATGACCTCTTTTTCCAAGGTCGATTTATTTGATGTTTCTATGTGTAATAGCTCCGGGACGAAGGTTGCGCATGCGCATTGAATTCTAACGGGAACAATGTTATTGATCTAGGACTCGAGGGGGAAGTGAATTTCCGAGAAATTGATTGCGTAATCGAGGGGGAAGTGAATTTCCGAGAAATTGATTTACATAATCGCTAGGGGAAATTATTGATTCACGAATGGGAAATTAAGAAACAAACATGGCTTCTTTAATCTGTGATTTACATAATCGCTAGGGGAAATTATTGATTCACGATGGGGGGAATAAATAAACAAACATGGCTTCATTGTTGTTTGGTTAGCTTAACCTGAGAAATTGATTTACATAATCTTTAGGGGGAATTGTAGATTCACGAAGAGGGAATTAAGAAACATTAAGGCTTCTTTAATCTTTAGGTCTGAGGGAGTTATTTATTATTGTTGTTTTTGGACAAGTGCATGCTAGGGGTGAATGTCAAGGTGTCCTGGAACAGGAAACAGTTAGATCACGTGTTTCCTTCTCAGCCAATCATCGAGTCGGTTACATCCCCCTTCTCAGCCAATCAGAGACCTGCTTACATATGATTTTCCCCGTTACATAACAATTCACCCTTGAGATTTCGTATATAACGGGTGTGCAATGTGATTCAATTATCAGAAAGTATTTTGACGCTGTGTAAACAACAATGGATAAATTTGATGAACTTGAAGCCTTGGCAACTTCAATTTACCATTTAAGTAAATTTTTTATTTTCAACCTAATTTACCCTTGCCCGCCGCCCCTCTCTCTGTCCCTCTCGAGCGGCCCTCCTGCCACCCGGGTTTTAACACCCCAAATTCGCGCACAAAGCCCTAATTCTAGGGCCCTCTCTCTTTCCACCTCAATACACCCCCTCCCGCCACCATTGTTTTACAACCCCAAAATCTCTCAAAAATAAATACTTATCCTTCCCTCTATATTTCCAGCTAAATCCCCCCTCCCTCCATTGTTTTACAATCCCAAATTCTCTCAAAAATAAATAATTATCCTTCCCTCTATATTTACAGCTAACTCCCCCCTCCCTCCATTGTTTTACAATCCCAAATTCTCACAAAAAGAAATAATTATCCGTCCCCCTCAATTTCCAGATAACTCCCCCCCCCACCATTAGGTTTAAATCCCAAATAAAAGCAAAAAGAAATAATTCAAATGAAATCAATCTTAAAAGAAAACTAACAAACACCTAGTTTTCATAAAAACGTATATAACACATAAATAAATATTTTTTATATATTATCTGTATGTAAGCCCTATCAACTTCTGAATCTCTATGATCTCTTAGAAAAATATGGTTTGACAGTACATTTAAGCATGGTTATAATTACTTTGTCGTCCCCTCTTCCGATGTGTTTACAAACGCGGCAGGCAAAGGGACTATTCGTCTGTCAAATTAAAACACTTTTAAGCAATAATTAGAATTGTAGTTTTGTAACCTGTATGGAGAAGAGAAACAGATTAAGTTTAACAATATATTTAGGACATTATGTGAAAGGGGGCAATACATCGCTTCTAACAGCTTCGTTGTATTTAAAAGTAAGGGGGATTCTGTGTATAGAAATATACTCCCATTGAAAAGAAAACTAATGTTTAAATTTATAATTTTTTCATGCCTTCAATAAAGTTTCATTTATATTCCAGGGCGTGAATCCATGATTTTTGTTGGGGGATAGCACTTTTATTGGAAATAGAAAAGATAATTGCTTCGCTTTCGATTGAATAAAACGCATGATTAACTTTATGAGAGGGATGGCTTAATTTTCCTAAATTTAGGGGGAGTGAATATGGGTTTTGTGCTTTCTTAGTGATAAACTAAACAAAATTATGTTTAATAACGTTCTTTCTTTAAAAAGGGGCAAATTATTTTGATTTGATTTTTCTTATCTTCTTTTTAAGCCAAATTATGAAGAATTTGCGGACACTGCTTTGATGGGACCTATAGTTGGCGCAAATAGCGAAGAATGTGGGCCCCCTCCTGCTAAGAAAGCGAGGGCCAATAATGCGCCCTCTGCCATGCAATATGATCGCTGGCCGAAGCCCCCCAGCTCCACACTACCTGTCCAAGTGCAGCCACCTACGCAAGCCACTCTTAATCGAGCCACAATGGTGTCTGGCCAAACACTAAAAACAGAGTGGGTGAATAGCTTCAATGCCGAAACCCCACCTATACAAGCTTTTTCAAGGGGCTCAGAAGCTACCCCGGCTGCACAAGTCACAGCTCCTATACAAGAAATTAACGTCACCAGTCCCTTCGCCCTCCAACACATGTTACCTGGACCCGGCCCAGTCACACAAGAACATAGCGACGCCGCCCCGTCCACCCTCCAACACGCGTTACCTGGTCCCTCAGGCACTCAAGCCCAGAGGGATTATGCAAATGTAAGCGTTTTTT